>NC_137428.1:51316311-51603811 GCF_964374335.1 Astatotilapia calliptera
TGATGTGTAAGGTTTCTTACAATACAAAATATGGCGCCTTGAAATACTACATTTGTGATTTGCTTCTACACTTCTTCTTACACCGATTCTAACCTACCAAGTTAAATCAAACTAACAAAGTGTAATGTTGCCAAAACACCACTAGATGGCAATCGTCACTACTGTTAACAACATCTGTGTCTCTACTACATTAAAAAAGTGTATTCTCTGCGCTTGCTGTAGTAGTTCTTTTTTTTTAAATATAAAATATCGGATGCATACGTGGATGTGATTAAAACTGTGAGCATGTAGTGACACTGCCCACCAAAAAACCCACTAAGAGAAAGTAAAATGTTGTTACACATTTATGTTGATAACTAATTCATGATTTTGGTCAGCTATTTAGCAAAAATAGCTGAAATTATTTTTTACTTTAGCCTCTTAAATGTGATGATTTGCTTACACAATCCTCTCTACATTAACAATCAGAGAAAATTAACGACCAACAGGTTAATCAGTCATTTTAATCTGCACCCTTAAATACTTACTTTTTGGTTTCCGGGGCCTCACTGGAGCAAAAGCACTGCCATCTGCAATTAGTTTTGACTTTCTTCAGCATGAGGCTGTTCATCCACTATAGAACAGTATGGTGCTCATCAACAACACCTTCCAAAAGTAAACTGATTTACTATGCACACTTTAAACTTTCAATATATTTATTTTATCACCTTTCCAGTGTGCACACAACATACTGGGAAAGCTGTAAAAAGCTGTCAAAGGAAAGTCTCTCTGACAGCTCTGTCAAATCCTGCACATTTTATAATTCTCCTAAACACGTTTATGCAGCGTGTAGCAGTTAGTGGAAATACTACAAAACCAGCGAGGACTTATGTAAGAAACACTTGTATTTTCATGTGACACCTCAGGGCAAGTTACAGATGCAGACAACTTCGATAATCGGCTTACAAGTCCAAATCTGGTTCAAGTTAGCAGTGTTATTATGTGCCTTTTGTTGCAGTCAGACAGTTTTCAATCAAAAAACAGTAAGACAAGAAACATTCAACATCAAACAAAGTGAATACAAGTTCTTTTAAATCGTTTTAGCCACCTGTCAACGTAACTCTGTTAAGAGAAGGTTGTGGCACTGTACATAATCGCAAAACATTGGCACAAAAAAACAGTGATTTTTTTTCTTTCGGATGTGCAAATAAGGGATTCTCAGTATACTTTTATTATTTTTCCCATTTTTATATATATTTATATTTAAGTCACTAGATGGCACCCTGAGGCAGCCAGACTTCTCTGTCACAAACATCCCCTGCACATGCATGTGTGTAAAAGAATCTAAATTAAAAACAAGCGCTAGTAAAAATGAGATGGAAAAAAACACCACCAATTACAACTCTCTCATGCAGGTCTTCTTAGCTATGTTTGGCTCCTTTGGCATAGAAACCACAGTGTACACAGTGGTCCTCCTCTTCACACACAGCCAGTTTCAACTTCCACAGTCCCAAATCTAACTCTTGTTCAGCAGTAGTTGTGTTCCTGCACAAACCGTCACAGCCTGTGCTTCTCCAGGCTCCCGACCGCCTCGTATGAATTCATCTTGTAGAGGAAGTAGTCTATTGTTTAGTGTTGTTGCTCACCGGTGTGCTACAATGGGTCTAGAACTGGTAAGTTCAGAGTGAGAGGCCGTGTCAGTCTTTGACTAGCCTGTAAATATGATGCTGCGCTCCGTGCTCGCTAGTGGACACCTCGAAGACGTAGGCTATGCACAGCAGGGTCTCCAGTGTGTCCCTGTTAGTCACCACCTGTAGACAAACACAAACTGGTGTCATATTGTGAAGCTTCGTTTGTCGTGTTTTTACTTACAATGTAAATTTACCCACAGTTTGGACAACACCGATTTTTATAGCTTCTTCTTATTTTATTTTATTTTTTGTGGTTCTGGCAGAGCCGTGGCTTTCTGCTACATCACTAATGAAGTGAGCCTGCCAGCTAGTTTAGGCAGGCAACTCGAGCTCCACTGCGTCATACCCACGTAACATGCCTCCCTCTTCTCACGCCGATACCGAATACACCCTCCCAATTTGGCAGTTGATTTAAGCAGTAAAGTTTCCCGATGCTCACTTGGACATCACATTGCCACCAGTTCCCTTCATCAGTGCTCGCCGTTTCAACCTCTCCACCAGCCCAGCATCAACCTTTAGGCTGTGGGGATGGTGGATAGGGCGTATTTACTTATCGCTTCCCAGTTTTAAATGTAGCACATTCATGTGGAGTGATGAGCTTAGAGCCTAGACACCTAACCCTAACTAGTCTCCCTGGCCGGTTCATTAGTTAAATATACTGACTAATTACTGACACATACACACTAATAATGAGTAACTGGACACACAATCCCTTGGCTGAAATGGTGCTATTCTATACATAAGGCTGATATGTATCTAAAGTACTGCTTGGCATTCATGGAAAGGCAACATGCATAACATGACAGGAAAAAAAACTCCTTATGTTTAACAACGTTGCACTGAAAGCAACTTTTGTCACATCATTGTGCTCAGCCCTGCAGCATTGTCTGTGTGTATTGTCATCTATATGTATGTGAACATCTGTGTATGAGACGTTTGTGGTTCATATGAGCTAAATAACTCCATTGAGAAGCCTAATGACATGCTGCCATGTAGTCATCAGTGTGGGCTCAATATGGTCATTGTGCCTTTGCTAGGAGTGTAGGAATGGAGCCTCCAATAGAAGAAACACATTTTTAAAAACCCTGTCTTTTAGGCCCCTCTGGTTACTATGACAATACACCCCACTATCCACTGAGGAGCACACCGGCTCATTCAGAAAAGTCCAACTAGAAGGCATAAAATTAAAATGGTTCCAGCTGTTTCTGGTCTGTCATGGTTAACCAATTGAAATGCCACAGCAGTACTTAGCTGAAGACCACGGATTTCCTGTTTCACACCGGCTACAAAGCAGGGTGAAGTCATATATATATATATATATATATATATATATATATATATATATATATATATATATATATATATATATATATATATATATATATATATATATATATATATATATATATATATATATATATATATATATATATATATATATATATATATATATATATATATATATATATATATATATATGTAGAGTTTTTCTCAATAGCCTTTTTTCCAATGACAATAAGACCATGACTGAATAAAAACCAACGCAGGAGGACAAAAACTATGATGACAAGTATTAACACGCTTGTCAACAAATAATAAGATGAAAATATTCTGGAGAGATGAGATCCAACTAATTAAGTTGTATAGAAAGGTGGGACAAATTTGGAAGTTATCCAATCAGAACTAATCACCTATGGTTAGACATGCACATTTTATCTGCCCCCAGTAACAGTACACCTTTTTATTTATTTATTTATTTTGGTTGGGGGGGGGGGGGGGGGGGGGTAACAGTTGCTTCCAAGCTCCTTGTTTCTCACGAAAACATGACAAAATGTCAATGCTTGGGAGAAAGATAAGAATAGAAACAGGTTGCATTTGATATTGAAAATAAGACCCTTAAAAGAAGACTGACTGTGTGGACCAAAACTTTTACACTTTATACTTTAGTCAGCTGGATAATCGCTTGATTTGATTTATTCAACTAAAACTAGACTAAAACAAAAAGAATTTAGATGCCTAAATTACGACTCAAACAAAACCAAAATTTATTTTCTGTTGTTGCATATTTGTAATTAGTTAGCAAGTGAATCCAGGGTGAAGTAGTGTGGAAATATATGATTTTATGAAAACAAGTGATTATAGTTTTGTATTCTCCATTAGTATTTACTAGTTGGCTAAACTGTTTATTTTGAGTCTAGTTTCTGAGTTGTGATGTGAAATACTTCGACCCCACTCTGCTGCTCATAATTTGAGTCCAAACTATATGATATCAGTGCAGCTTAAGAGAAGAAGCTTATTTCTTGTCATTAACAGCCTGGGGAAAGGTAAGCTGCAGTTTTATACGTACTACACAGATTTGAAAGTTGGTACCTGTAAGATAGTGAAGTTTTCCAGTACGCTGTTCATCATGTACTTCTCCGGCAGGTGTTTAAGCTTGTGGATAAAGTTGATCATGTATTCGCACAACGGAGAGCGGTGGATCCGAAACACATAGCGTCCATTTTCGAAACGCGCGTACTCCGTCTAGGGGAACAGACACATACGAGTGAAGTTTAATATCTGCGAACATATATCACACTGAAAGAGAATTTAAAAATGTATGGATGAAATGTGAAATCTGTTGCAAAAACGCAGGGATACATAGGCCACTGAAACTCAAATGGATGCATTGGATATGAACGTCTAGGTCTACTGTATGTGATAAGCAGTATTGTTTGTAATATAATATACCTAATGCGGCATATGGCATGCCAGATATGACAATAAACATATTTCTTGTGACAACCGTAATCAAATAATGAAGCCATTAAATATCATCATGTGGCCGATTGAGGCAGATGGCTCTACCTAGGGATATGTGTGTATGTGCTTATATTGTACAATCCATCAGCAGCGAGTGGGGGCGGGGCAGCTATTGTGTACGGTTAACGGGAAACATAACAGTTATTCATATTGGGGAAATTTGTGAATCGCGTCAGTTTACAGACCACAGATCAGCAGTAACTGACTGGAATCTGCGGTGGGGGTTATTCACTCCCCAGTGTGATAAGTGTGGCTTTTGATGTGGTCATGACCTCTTTATGTCGTAACATCACTCTTCCATCATTCAATCGGTGACGCAAACTTCCTGAATTGGAGCCAAATATATACGTTACTGCCGATAAATGGGAAAAGTGGAAGGTGTCAGTTTTGTAAAGCAGCTAAACTAAAAAATGATACTTACAGGAAAAAAATGGCTGACTAATAAATGTTGCTTAAAAATTAAGTGGTCACATTTTGTAATGTATTAATTTAATATTCATATCTCACCAACAAAAAAAATTGAATCACTGATGACTAAAAATATTCCTCCAGCTGAATCTAGTTTTGGATGAAATTCACATCTTCTCAATAAGAACATTTTTAATAGCGATTAAAATCTTTCAAACATAACTATCTTATTTAACAAAAAAGCTGCAAATTTAATTTTTCTCAGTCCTGACTAGCATGTAGAGATATCCCAGTCTGTTGCTGGGTACATTTCCAGAGTGACAGCAGCTAGAATTACAGGTTATATGACGTTTATTGGTCCGACAAGAGTTTTTTTCATAAACAATTCTCATAAAAGGAACAGCTATAAAATCATAAAATGTCATTTCTGCTCATGTCATAAATATTTCAAAGGGCCTCTTTAATAAACTCTGAAGACGGCATTGCTCCGAGCCAAGAAGTTAGCCACATCTGTTAGATAACATCTCTACTGGGACCCCAAACAAATAAGAGGAAGCCTGACTCTTTGCCCAATGGGCACATTTGGATGAATAGGCTGGAAAAAGTAAGAAAAACAAATTGTGCCGAAAACATATGCAAAATAGTGCAAAAATTCCATTAACATGGCAGCATAAGTGTATATACTCTAATAAAAGATGACATAACAAATGACACTTGACACCTTCCAGTATCGCATTCTTACCTCAACTTTCTCCACCACCTGTTTGCCAAAGGAACAGACCTTGGTGGATGAGGTGATAATCATGTTCTCAGAGCTCTCGTACTGGCTGGACACACCATAAAAGAAGCTGCTGTCATCCTGCAGGTTTACACTAAGGTCCGCCTGGAAGGAAGAAAGAGATAATGTGTTAATATATACTTGGCCAAAGGGAACCATGGTGATTAAAACAGCTTGGTGGTGTATAAAGACCTACAAACCTCAGCCCCTTTAAATGGAGATGTGTGCACTACCCATGCACCACACTGCACATTCACATACTTGAGGATAAACAGTTCATACAGCTCTGTAATCTACAAATTTCCACACCTATGGATCTCTGCGTCAAAGGTGCTCCGGCTCAACAAAGCTTGAGAGGTAACCTTGGTAAGCCAAGAAGTGCTTACAGGACAGATCCTCATTTACCCAAGTCGAATCCAGCCTAAAGATTGCCAAGATGTACCGCCTAGCTCCCCTCTCATCTCTTCATCACCCCGTTCATCTTCATGGCTCATATAATTCCTCTGCCTCACTGTATGTATAAGCGTGCAAGATGATTTTGCATTCCAGTGGCATTGTGTTCACTCTACTTACAAGAAGCGTCCACTGGATTTATCTTGGACTTGTAGTGTTTCTAATCAAAAATCACAAAATCTATATAACATGTAGCAGCCCGAGGCAAGACGATAAGTTGCATAGATTGTGAAAAAGAAACTATTTTGACATCTGTCATAAGCAAGAACCAAAAGTGCTGGAATGCTGAAACGTTTCTATGAGAAGAATATGGCCTCACAAGTTCAAAGGCAGCTTAGATTCAACTTTCTTTATTCTCAGATGAAGCAGCTTCACCCACCTCTAATCCCCCCACTGGCTCAAGTTTGAACTGAGGTGAGCATAATCAGATTTTGGATCAGACTGAGGTGACGCCTCTTCTGTCAGACAGCTGAGCTGCTTTACCTTTTCCCCTGTCGGGCTCTTGTCTCCTAATGGGCCATTGAGACACAGCTCAGCCTCCTCTCATCTCTTCATCACCCCGTTCATCTTCATCCCTGGCTCATGTAATTCCTCTATTTGTCTTCATCCCTGGGGCCTAGTGACCCTCCTCAAACTGCCATTCCCTGCTTCCCTAACAGCCTGCGAGGGAATTCATCCAATTACAATCAGCAGCGTGCAATTGGCTGATTAGATCATGGTGGGCAGGCTGGCTGTGTAACAATTTAGCAGAGCCAGCTCAAATCAGATTCCCTCTGCACTTCAAAGGCGTGAGACAATCCGTTAGGACAGGGCCACGGGCGCCGAGGGGGTGAAGGAGAGGAAGATGGGGAGAGGAGCAGGGCAGAGAGTGGCCGACAGGGAGGTTTGCTGGAAATTCAATCTAGAATACCATAGCTTTGGAGACGGGTCAGCCGCCTGTCACCATCACCATGCCAACCTGCGCCTCAGCACACCCCGAAGTCACAACCTGCTATGTGGCTATATGACTGCAGTGATACCAAATAGCCTCTTTCCAGCTTTTACAATGGCTTAAATAAGGTTATCATATTTTCAGATGTGTTAAGGATTTCATTTTGCTTATTCTCATGGCCAAGAGCGTCTTTTCTGGGGGTTTCTCCACTGTAGCTGTTGAAATACCCAGCTGTTTTTGCAGCATTTCTGGGTTTTGTCATGGATGCCTTGAGAATTGGAGGACCCCCTTGGGACATGATAAAATGAACAGGCTTGGGGGGAGGGGGGGACAGTGTTATGAGCTTGTTTTCCTCTAGCAAGTTGGATATGTCATAACTGTTGACTCCACCAGGCTCTGACATGAATCAAGAGAGTAATATTTCACTGGTGACTTGTTGGGTTAATGCCACCCAGCATTTCTCCTGCTATCCCTATCTCTTGTTCACACCTTCTGTGTCTCTATTTCTACCTCCTGCCCGTTATTGCTGTCTTGCTCTCTTTTCTTTCAGTGATATATGGCGAGGCTACTCATCCCCTTCTTCCCCTCGCCCCCGATTCAAATGCCACAGCTCGACCAGCTGCTCTTCCCAACCCTGGAGTAAACTACTTCCAATATGGTGCCACTCACCAATGTCTTTTATCTGTCTACAATAAATAATATGTAAGTCAAGCATGTGAGAAGGGTAATGGCATACATACGAAGCCATCTGGTGGAATCGGATGCAAGGCGGCACTTTGAACCTGACATTCAGCATCTTTGGAGGCGTCACACAGCAGCAGTTAACGCTTTAATATACCATGTCACCTTGACATGGCCATATTTTTGTGTGAAACGATTCAGTAATTTGTTAAAGCAGTAAGATTTGACTGTTTTTAGTTACTTCAGCCTCCATTCTGCCTCAGCCATCAACATGCAAGCAACACAGCAAAGTGGTGAAAGTATACACAAGGCTGTATGAAACCTATGGCTGTTTACAACGCTTCTCCTCAAACGTACTTTCAACTCATTTTAAGCTTAAAGGTAATTCCACCCCACCCCAACGTGTCAGATTCGGCAACTGTTGGATGCCGATCTGTTTATTGAACATCAGTGGGAAACACTGAGCACTGCCGTCTGTCTCAGACAGCAAAACCTCTGCTTTGGATGTGTTTGTCACATAGATTTAACCCCACACAACCCTTCACACACTAAAATAATGCATAAGCCTTAACTGTCTGCCCATAGCCAAGTTATATATTGTTGTTGGATTCTTATAAACTCACTAAGTCTTACTGGTAAATAGACCGATTGTTTTATCTACTCTACACTGTCGTCATTTACCACATTTTTTTCTATTTTCCTATCTTGGATGAATCCACTGGAGGGCAACTTGGAGTTCAGCATCTTGTACAATAATACTTTGACTGGAGTAACCAGGGAACCAGTGATTGAACCACCAACCTTTAGGTTAGCAGATGACCTGCTCTATCACAGCCACTGGCAAAGAGGCTGTCCATCCTTGATTTTCTGTCATTTATTTACTTCAGAGTTGGTCCTTTTAAAAGTGTTTTTATTTGATATTATGTGGAGAAGTGAGGCAAATACTAAAGCAACATGGCCAGAGAAACAAATCAAAAGAATGAACAAAGTCAATGTCTGTGTCTCTTGCTCTCTTTCTCCCTTCTCTGTCCCATTTTTATGTCCTCAACTTGGAGTTTCCTCAGATTTCCAGTGGATAATCGGGAATCACACTACCATCTATTCGTCTGCTTGTATCTTATGCTGACTTTGTTATCATGCTTTATTCCCTAAATCACTCTCAATGTGTGATGGTGGGGGTAATGAGAGTGATTCGTTGTTGTCTGTGTGTGTGTGTGTGTGTGTGTGTGTGTGTGTGTGTGTGTGTGTGTGTGTGTATGCACTTTTGGTGGGGCTTATCTATAAATAAGAATATAAGGAGGGGGTATGAGGGTTGGTCAGTCTAATAGTGCAGAGACAGGTGTCTCGGATCACATTTCTCCTAGTGAAAGATCAGGCCTGCCACTCTCCCCAAGGTTCCTGTCACACACACACATTCACACACTCACATACACACACATCACAAGCAAATATACAAATACGCACAAGGCAAATGCATGTTGGACAGCAAGGCCTTCTTTGCTGGCATATAAACCACCAATCGGGTCAGGGAGCCATGACTTTCCATTCATTCTAGCCCTAAATCACACTTAAGTTCATTTAACTCCAATGCTTAAGCTATCTCAACACAGTTAACACCGCAAGGCCATTAACAGCCAACAGGTGGTACAAAACATTAACAAGAGCATTCACTGTACTCTCACTTCACCTTCTTGACTTCAGGAGGATTATATGATGATGTATAAAACATGCCACACACAGCTATCATACTGGGCTTTATATGGAGTAAAAAATTACAGTGGAGGTTTTCATCTGAAATTAGTTTGAGATAAACGAAGTGAGCTTAGAAGGAAGAAACAAGGGAAGATCATATAAAACTATTAAGAGATTAAAAAAAAAACAAATGCAGAGAAATGTTTTACCCAGAACTTGACGAGAAAGAAAGCGTTGGGTGGCCCCTTGTCAAACAGCTCTTTCAGGCCCCCTTTCTTCTCTGGGAACTTGTCATAGATCTGCCTGATGTCCACCGACTCCAGATAGGGGTCGCTGTAGCTCGGATTGGACTGGCCGATATGCACAAACAGGTGCTTGTTGAACTGGAGAAACAAAAGTGCATATCAGGAAATGAACGCATCCAGAAATGGCAAATGTTTCATTTGCTGAATGCCGAGCTCTGTTGGCTGCTATCTGACATCTGTTATAAGAAGCCAGCCGCTACATTTGATCGCCTTCATTGTGATATCCCATCACCTGTCTCAAGGGTCCCACCCTTTTTCTTTCCACTTGCAACATTCCTGATCATCTGATGTGTTGTGTGTATTCTTTGAGATCATCTCATGATCTTTTTTTAGTTGCAGTCACACTTGGATAGTTCAATGCAGTTTTCAATTGCCAGATTAGCTTTTAACATCGGCTTTTGCCATAAAATAAAATCAAAAGTAGCAGAAAAGTTACTTATTGCCTTCAGAATTTGTAGCTTTACTTTTGTTTATAGGACAAAAATATTTCCTAATCAAGGTATAAGGACCACTGTCAGGTGTAAATGAAGTGAGCAGGATTCTTTTATTTATTCATTTTCATTTTTTAAGAGTAAGCCTTTGTTTCAACTATGGTAATAATAACGCTAACTAAACCACTGATGGATCCACTTTACTTACAGTCTCCGGGTCTTGAGGTTGCTCTAGGAAGGCGGAGAACTCCAGCATTCGCAGCTTGGAGCTGGCAATACTTCGACCCTGCCAAGGGGGGGCACCAGGAGACATGGACAGCCCCTGTGTGTTATCATAAACTGCAGAAGGAAAGGCCGCAACCATGTGAACGTGTCGTTTGACTGTGACTTGAGTAAAAGTTGATAATGCAGCAAAATTGCTGCGATTTGTGTGAGCATTATGCAAGCTCTTTATGATGAGCTGGGTTGTCTCGGCACTTTGCTGACACGACAGCCTTCTGTCAACACCCACCTGTTATCGGGGCAGGGCCAGACGCTTGCATGGCATAGCTCTGTTGGGAAAAGGGCTTAATGCTGGAGAGAAGAGACAGACAAGAGAGGGGGAGAGACATTATGCACCGTCTTGGCCTCATGACCCCTTCTCATTTACTAATTGGAGCACCTGACCTCTAAAGACGCAGGAGCTAGAGTGGTATGCTGAATGTCAGGCAGCTGAAGACTTTTCTTTATAATTGCACTGATGTGTTTTCATTTGCTTTGAGATGAATTCCCCAGGTGAAATTTATCTGATGGTTAATAAACTTATAGCATGAGAAACTAATGATAGACAGCAACTACTTACTCTTCATGGCTTCCTGGCTGTGCTGGAAGTGCCCCGTGCCAAAACTTACAAAACAGAAAGAAGGGAAAGTACATTAAATTGTTGCATCATACCAGTAATCCTCATACTGAGGTGCTTATTATGTATTCAAGATGTAAGCCTGAGCTGACAAGTGCTTCTTAAAAGAAATCAAGCTTCCTTATTCACAATTGAAAGGTAAAAATTGTAAGCAGACAATCTGAATTCACCAAATAACTCGCCTACCAGAATATGATATACATGTACGAGTATATGATTTTTAAAACATTTGGATTAAACCCACAGAATCCTTGATGGATTCTGTGCTACTGCTCAGGGTTTTAGGAAGACGTGAAGACTCACCCCACCACTAGTGGGGTAAGCTGGCCGAGACAGGCCCTGGAGAGCCATCTTGTTCTGGAAGGCTGTGGGCGATATGATCTGGGCTGATGACATGGTGGCCATGCTCTGGAGGGCCTTGTCTTTGGCAGCCTGATCCTACAGAGACAGAAGACGAGAGAGCACGAGTAAGATTAAACAGACAGTAGAAAGCAAAAGGACAGCACTCATCAGACTCCATTTAAGTCTGCGTCCTACTTCTCCACTAACACAAGCAGAGCCCTAAAAGGGGAAATGAAAGGCAGAGGCCAGCTTGCATCATCGGTGAATCCCTGCCAGTCAGAGAGCTGCAGAGAAGGTGATATTACAGTCAAGGACCTTTAGGTCAAGAGTTAAGTTTATTGCTTTGGCAGGGGCAAGCCAGTGATGACAACTAGCTTCTGTTAGAGGTCATACTTTAAGTCACTGCAGGCAACGGGGTGATATGTTGATATATGTTGTACATATATTTATTAGTTTCAGGTTGGCCATTCTTGTATTTTGCTCGTTTGTGTTGTTGTGTTTGCACATCTCTGTTGCTTGTGGGGCTCGCACACAAGAATTTCACTCGCATGTGCTGTGCCAGTGTGCCTGCACATGTGATGTGACAATAAAAAGTGATTTGATTTGATTTGATTTGCTTACCATAACAATCCCAGAACTGGTAAATTCTAATGTCACAAAAAGGATTTTTTAAAAAGAGATAAAGGACAAAATGTTTAAACTATGAGGAATACTGTAAAGTGATATCGCTCTTGTTTTTGAATCCACTCCTTCAGCAGTCCGCAGACCACAGAGGACTACAAGCACTTGCCGCCAAGCCCAAATGGGCAAGGCCACGGGGTGCATTCTTCTTCCCAGAACTGGCTAACACAAGGGCATAGCTGAAATATGGGGGGTACATGTGGCAGGGATCTCAGTTACACCAAAGACGCATTTAAAAAAGGCCTGTCACAGGGGCCAACCCTGTGACCAGCGCAGAGCCCTGCCAGCTGAACCCTCGTGGCTACCATCCAAGGCGAGGAAGAGTCCTGTTGCCTGCTGTGACTGCGACTATGCGAGCGCATGCGGATGAGAAATGCAAACTGAGAAAGTACTGGGGGGACAGGGATGTGTAAATGCTCAGCGTACCACTCGGAACACTTTTATTGTGGCACTTAATAAATGTAATACCTGGCAGTAATAATGCAGGGATTCATATATTTCCTGAAAACTGTGTTTGGATCATCATATTCACAGGCGTGCACAGAAAGCCTCGGGCTTTGGGGAAACATGTTCACATTTCACTGAAATGTGCCAGCATCGCATTTAAAACCGGCACCAATTAGAGGGTGCAATTAAGATAGCTGGTCATTTGTGTATTTGTTTTAAAGGAATGTGAACGACAGCGCTTTTTTCTTCAGTATGAAAGAAAATAATATAGGGTAATTATATTTTCACCCCTTTTCCATCTGTTACTGCTCAAGCTGATTAATATCACCGCATTAACGGCACCTCAGTTCTGATACTTTGGTCTGATTATAGCCTGAAGTCAAATCTAGCAGTAATAGTGATAATAACAACATCTTGAATAGTCAAAAGCATTTTGAGAATGTATAAAAATAGTTTGACTCACGTAGCGTACCTTCAGCTTCACCTGGATCTCCCTGGCCTTCCGTCGAGCTAGAACCTGGATATGACTAGACACCTGGAAAGCACAGACAACAAAAACAACTGAATGTAATAAACCACAAAAACGGTCTGTTTACATGGTTTTCCCACTGGTCGAGCTTCCTCGCACAGTTTAAAAGACAAAGGCAGGTGAACTGGAAACTCTGGCCAAAGGTGTACATGTTTGACCGCGTGGCAACTACGAGCTATTCTTTTTCTAATCCACGGACGATCAGCAACTTTAAAAAACGGTGTTAATTTAAACCTAAGGTCAACTAATATTAATTACTATTACATGTCCAGTAGTCAGAGACAAACATTATCATCCATCTGAAGTTGTTTTCAAGCCACATGTGCATCACTATAAGTGATCCCTTTCACGTTGTCACTGTTATTTGATACCTGTTATTTGATAGGAAATGTATGGTATATCCAGGGGTTAAATTAGGATTTATGAGATTTATGGTTTATGAGAAAAGTGAACCATTGTCCACTGAGTTTAGTGCCTAGGAGTTTATTAAAGTAGTTACTTTTTTCTTCTTGGATACTCAGAGTTGCAAAGACTGTTCCTGGGAAGATTTGTTGCAGCTAAAATTTTATGTGTTATTTTTCAGTCCTGTTTTCTCTTGGTGTGTTTAAAAAAATGTATTTATGTACAGTGCTTTCTGGTTAAACAGCCTTTTAAATGAGGAACACTGAAATCTGTAAAGCCCGGTGAAAAGTATCAACATTTATTTTCTTTTTCCGGGAATTCTGACATTCCAGGTGTGCATATAAAGAAAAGATACCACTTAGCAAAAGTGGTATCTAAAGTAAACCTATAGGCTGAACATAGATTTCTTAACCACCTGTCTGTTGCCTTATTTTTTATATACTTAAATGATTAGATAGGTTTCATACTCACAGCAATATCACTTTTGCAAATGATACTGCATTTATGGTGCAAAACTGAAATTCCTTCAGTAATTGAACACTTTTAAAGAATAATGATTCTCTAGAGGAAATAATAATAATAATAATAATTAAAACTTAGCTACAGTTGTGATGGATCAATCCTGAGCACAATCCATGTTTTCCCAATGATCTCACTGTAGGAACTGAATACATGCGTAGCACAGCTGTCTGATGTGCACAAAAAAAACCCCCAAAAAACCACACAGTTTGGATATGTAAGACCAAAATGAAACCCCAGAGGACAAATGTGCCACTTACTCAAATTGTGCACAGCTCCTTTTCTCACTTTGGAGATAGAATTAGCTATTATTAATCTCTGGCTCTCCTCCACAGTGTGTCTTTTGTCCTGTCTTCCCCCCTTTCACCACCAAATGGTGGCAGCAGATGGCTGTCCCTCTCTGATTCTGGTTGTTCCTGTTAAAATGATTTTTCCCTTCCCACTGTCACCAAGTGCTTGCTCATAGGGGGTCATCTGATTACTGGGGTTTTCTCTATACTATTTTAGGGTCTTTACCATATGAAGCATCTTGAGGTGACTGTTGTTGTATTTTGATGCTACATAAAGAAATTGGATTTAACTGAATTGTTTAACCTGCTGCTGTGTGTTACTGAAGTCAAAGAAAAAAGAAGTTTTGATCTGTCTGCGGTGGTGCATGAGACAGTGTCTAAAAGCAGATCTCAAGAGTTGGATGTATGTTTGTAACGCAGAGCTTTGGTGTGCGTAGCTGCTTTAACAACAATGTGGTATAAATGCTTTGCATTTTGGGCCTCTGCCACATGGAGATGCTTACATGGATTCAAATGTTTTATTCCCTTCATTCACTAATAAACAAAAACTATAAAACAAGAAAAAAAACAGTGATAGACATGTAACTGAAATGTATATACTTTAATAAAACGATAAGTAAAAAGTGTACAAACTACACACTAGTTCAAGTTTCAGTTTTTAAGTTATGACCTGTTAAACAAACTCATTGATAACTAATTTGCTTTTATGTATTTTTATTGAAACACTGTCATTTTCATCCCATTTCTCGCTTGAATTCTATAATTATGGGGTCTATAGTCTTATGTAGTCGTTCTGGAGAACAGCAGTCAGTTTGCCACAGATAAACCAGCAGGTGTCCCTCTCTGCCTCCAACCTGTCTTACTACTCATCTCTGATCTACCACTGCCCCTCCTTCTGTTTCCATCTCTAATCATCTCTTTTCATTCCCACAGTGTCTCCGACAGATGACTTAGCAGAGACCCTTTCTCTCCACATCCATCACAGCCCCATACATCAGTTCTTCCATATCAGATACCGGACTGAGGATTGAGTTCCAAATCCCTCCACGTCCTGCCTCAGTTTCCCATCCAGACCACTGTTTTCCCCAGCTTCGTTTCCCTACTAACAAGCACCAGATCCACAAGGTGGTGAAGATACAACACCGACACATGATCTTATAGCATCTGTGCATTGGGCCACGGCCCTAAATCAATCATCATCTCCAGCCCTCCAGGGATTGAGGGTTCAGTGGGGGGGGATGTATAGGGTGTTGGCGCATCACTCAACAGGAGTGGATTTTCTGAAGGGGTTCAAAAATAGAGGCTGCTACAAATGGTATTTGCAGAGAACTCACCTGCTTCCTGGTCCGCGTTTTCCCTGTGCGAAGTTTGATGTATCGTGCAATCAACTCATTTCTTCCTGCAAGGGTCCAAAAAGAGAGAGAGAAAAAAACATATTTTACTTTTTAATTACAAGGACCAGTTACTGGAAATTTTACAGAGGTTTGAAACAGATCTAACTCATCATCTAGTGCATTGCAATCGTACTGATGGACATGAATTGATTGTCGCGGCTTCTTTGTTAGGAAAACTGAAACAATTGAATAGATAAGGCAAGACAATCTCTGTTTACGTGTTCACATATCAGGAATATAATCAGCAAAATGAATAGCTTGAAACAGATTTGCCTGAGTGTGCACATTGTTGTAAGCATTTAGATGGCTGTACGTATAGAGAACTTTGCAAACGCACGTGCCCGAAGTAACCACAAGGCTGTCAAATGTGTCAACGCTGAAGGCAGAAAGTGTAAGTATATCGCTAAGTTTACATGTCTGCCTGTGAGAGAGCTTGCATCAGTCCCGGGGTGACCCCCCCCCAGTATACGCTGAGCTCATATCCCCACAGTGTGTGCCTGTGCTCTGCCACTGCTGACAGACAGGTCCAATTGGCAGAGCAGGTGGAGGCTGCAGCCATGCGATCCTCAGACCGGACTCAGGACAGACACGACACAGGCCACTGACCAAAGGGGGTGGGTCTGGTGAGGCTGTAAGACAGCTGGTGTGTGTGTCAATGTTTATGGAATATGCTTTTACGCCTGCAGTAAATTTTGAGCTTGTTCTCTCCCATCCAAATTCCACAGTTGCTATAGAGGCCAACAATCACGTGGTTTCTTTAACTCATCTTCCAAATTAAAACTGCAGTGTAAGGCCTAAAATGAAAAATGCAGCCTTCGTTTGTTGTTGCTACTATAAGTGAAGGTTTTACAGGAAATGGTTCAACTTGTGTGTTTGTGTGTTTCTGTCATACAAATGTACACTTTGATTATAGTCATTTGTTGGGCAAAAATTCCACATATTACCTGGCTGCAATTTCTCAACCATGTGACTCTTTTGTAAGTGTAAATGATCACAAAATAACCAGTTTAATGTCAACGTGGGTGCTAGGAAATTCGAAGAGGCTTTTTTTTCATAATTGATTATTCAAGGGAGCAATTAGAAACATATTTATTAATGGAAACCCTGCAGCAACACATTCACATTATTTTAGGCACTACGAAAAAGCGAGGACACAGACAAACTCCCCGGATCACTCACATACTGAGTGAATCACTCTCGAAGGACCTCTCGTGCACCCACGCAAACTCACAAAAATATACACAACCAGTCACACAAGAGTTTGCTAGTCTTTGCACCACCTCTTAAACACGGTCATTTTTCCCCTGGCACCACATCTCCATGTGAATTAACACACGGATCAGTCACGACACACAACCTGGTATAAACCCGTCAGATTTTCCCCTCACATAGTGATGTTTGGGTCAGACCTCACAACGCTACTCAAACCGGCCAATCAGATGACTCTGAATGATGAAAAAATGGAAACCTAACACCTGGCTCAAGCCCCATCAAACATTTTGTCAGCCAGTAAAAGTGATCAGATTTTGTGCGGAATTCAAAACAGTTTCTACTCGGAGATCATGGTAAACTTAGATCCCACCCAAGCAGTTCACTCAGACATGAATTTCCACCTAATGCTTTTCGAAAGCACGTGTTAACGAAGGTTTTGCTGCTAAATATACAAACAGACAACCTTTCAACCAGACATCTGCCACTTGTAAAGCGCTTTCTTGAAACCTCAAATAGATAATTATAACGTATTACAACCCACGTTGTGTTCTGGATGGAGAGCTTTGATGCACTGATTAACTATCAGTTAAATCAAAACTAGAATTACATTTCATCACAAGTTCTTGTCTTGGTTTCACCATTTGCACCATCACTCTCACTCTACTCAAAGCTCTCGAACCAGCGCAGAACACCATTCCAAGAAGTCAGACATTGAGTAACACCAACTGGCAGACTAACCAGTTTAAAACAAGCCATCCGTTTTGTCTGGGTCTGCTTTTGTAGTAAGTTTATAGTTTTTTACTCCAAGTCAGTTTAAAAAACTGACTCTGTGACGGCATGTGTTTCTTGCCCCAGGAGACTTGTGTTATATTTCCCGACCTCAGCAATCCAACTGTAGTAAAATACTAAGCAGTGAGAGATTGGGTCGAGCACAAGCAAAGGTTTGATGGCCTTACTGCAAAAACTCAAAGGCAGATCTATGATTTCTATGTATATATATTCATATTCTTGTATTCAGGTATTTGAGCCAGGACATTCATTGCCACTGATTACGTCAGACATCGCTTGAAAACAAAACAGTGAGCAACTAAAGCAACTTAGGCAACTTGAGGCCAAGCTTGACTTTGTTGGCTGCCTGAACCAACTCAAATAGCTATAAATGACTTAAATTTAGATCAGCTTGATGAAACGCTTTTGGAAATGTGGGACTCACAAATTCCTACTGCACAAAAAATAAAATAAAATAAAATAAAACAATGAGCAACCTATAGGTCTATGGTGCCACTGAGGAATTAACAATAAAATATATTATTCCTCCTTTCCCACTAGAAAAACATGTGGAAGACTTTACTGATCTGGTGGTCTGAGTCAAAAGGACTACAGTTCATGTAAAAACTCTAAAAGTGTTACACATTATATAACACGGTTGAAATATGCAGAAAATGTGTTTTCTTAACGTGCTGCTATGGTCAAGGTATAAGGACATGAATTAGAATAAATGAGAGTCGGTTTGGAGAGTAAAAGAGGAAAAAATGGTCGATATTATTCTGCCTAAAGCTTCAGGCCCCTGAAACACATACACACTCACACACACATTCAGTATTATCCAACTGTAGGACTGCTTTTGTATAAGGCTTTTGTGGACTAAACCCTGCTCCAAAATGCTTTGCACTCCAGTTTATACACACAACCACACAAGTCGATATAGACATATACTGGCACACACACACACACACACACACACACACACACACACACACACACACACACACACACACACACACACACACACACACACACACACACACACACACACACACACTCCAGCCCCAGCTGCGGCATTCATTCCGTCTCAATCTTATTTTCCTTTCAGGGCTGTAACTCCTCAACCGTTTAGTGTTTATCAGGAGGTGCACTCGCTGGCCGATTGTTTGAGCCCCTAAATGCATATTTCTTTAATTCCCCAGGGATTAAGAAAGTGTTCCACATTTCCTTGCAATCAAACTCTTGAAAAGACGAACACAGAGCTTTGTCAAAGTCCTCACAGTACTTGACCTCAAATGAACATTAAGTTGCCTGCATTGAGTTCCTCACATTACAGCAGCAAGTTCTTCCAGTTCCCACCGATTTATCTTCAGTGTACAGTAAGATGTACGTTGCATATCCAATAGGGATTTTCAAAGTAGCAGACACAGATGTGTGAGCATGTCTCCACAGATGAATGCAGTTCTTCAATTTTGTCATTTTTCTCGCCAGATTTTTTGAACCTTTGTCATGCCCTGAATGTAAGTTGTTGTAAAACTTGATCAACCTGTAAAGTGCCATTCTTAGAGCAAGCAAAAGACAGTGAGGTTAGAGCTGTAGCTCTAACCTAGAGCTGTAGCTTCCTGAAAGGCTGTATGGTTAAAAAAAAACAAAAAAAAAAACAACAGCTCCTAAGAGCTATTGTTTTTCTGTTCTATAGTAAAGTGAAACAATTTAACAATTCAATTCAAAATTGAATGATTTCAAAATTATTCTGTCACCATAGCGATGGACAGTATGACAATATTGTATGTATTCCAAGCGATACACAACGTCATTAAGGAGCCGTCAAACACACTTCGCCTCATGCTCACATATCAGATGCCCTGCCACTCCTAGTGTGCTTGGGGAAGGGCCCCTCAAAAATACCCTCCAACACACCCATGAGATCAGAGAGGCGACTCAGTCACACAGCGATGAGATCATGATATCCAATGGGACCAGCACAGACAGAGAACCAGTGCCAGCCAAGGCTGCAGGAAAGTCAGTAGGAACATTATACCATCACCCAGTGGTCAGCGGTCTGATGTTGTTTATCACACTGCCTGCAGTCACGGACTCGTCTAAGGGGGAATCTGATTCTGGAAAAATTTCTTAAGGGTATGAAAAGTGATGTAGAAGAAGCCAAGTCAGGGTTTTACTGCGCTCAAGATATACTGCTGGGCTTTGCAATGTAGGAAAAAGTTTATAATAATATCACCACCATATGAGTGAGGGAAAAGTGTAAGTTAGAAGAGCTTCTATAAAGCTGTAATAACATTACTATAAAAAAAATCATCTATAACATTATTTCACACTTGGACCACCATTCAAAGAGACACACCTGTTAACTGTTAACAAGACAACTGAATGGTTAGTGGAAGGTTAATGTATACTTTGTTAGTTGTGTAATATTTTTTGAATAAGCCAAAGTAAAATGTATTTACAACATCCAACATGTACTGCAACAATACCACAAGTAAAAATCGCGTGGTCAGCAAACAAGATGTGTGACATGATCCAGCTTTTTCACTTCAGATAAGAATTTTGACACCTCATTTTAGGGCACTGGCCAATACTGAGTCACTGGGTTGTGACTCGGTGTTCTCTTTTCCTCCAATTTAAAGTTATAATGTCACTAGTGTCGTGCCTTGTCATATCGCCCGTGATTATACAGGTATAAATGTTTATGTGATGTCATATTGTGATATCATTGCTATAGGAAATATATTACCCACCTCTGAATGTGACAGTCCTTACAGAACCTTCAAGGCATAGTAATATTACATAGAAAAGCATGTACCCCCTCACAGCAATCTGATTTGTCATTTATATAACAGTTAACTTACAACGGTGACAAGTGGTTACATTTCAGCAAAGTAGAGTTATAAGTTATGAATGTTGCACATCTGATTTCGTATTTTTAGAACATGTACACTTTTTGTATGCCAAATGCTAATCAAATTAGTTGTTTGGATTATCAAACTAATAGTTGGGAGGTGGGTTTCAAATAAAATACTGGTGTTGAAATAAAGTTATTTTAAAAGAAACATTTCTATTTGTATAAAAGAAGCATAAAAACAGCTGCCCCTGTTCCAGCCTGTAGACAATTGAAAACATCTCTTAACTGTATTCAGTAATGGAGAATAAAAAAGTCATGCAAGACGTTAGAAAAGCTGTTGCCTTCTTTTGTCTTTTGTCTTCTCCTCTTCCTCCTCAGGCCTGTTGATAAAGATCAGGGAAAAGTGGACGGGTTTTGTAAAGTTCTGTCAAAGTCAACCGCCGGGCCTGGCTGGTAGTAAAATTCATAAATTTGCCCTTCAGAGATGCAGATGCAGTTATAACTGGCCCGGTCTGATCTCACTCCCTCTGCTTTTCAGTGTTTCTCTCTACCCAGTCGGTGTGACTGGTGTGCTGGGTCCTGCATGGACTGTTTTGACATTTTCTTTTATCCATTATATATGTATATATGTGTAAATAAATAACCCTTTTTGCATAAAGTCCTATGGATATCCATACCACATTAACTGATACACATAAAACAATGTGTCAAATATCCATACACTACGCTGTGTTGCATCTTTGCCATATTTAAGCGTTAATAACAATAGCAATAATAACTGTTTAGAAATTCCTATGATACTCTCCAAAGACACATCTGTATTTGATGTGTCTTTGTATTTGTATCTGACCTTTGTATTTGTGTGTTTCTATGAGTTTCTATGTGTCATGCATACTTCCAAAAACCAAACTGTCCTATCACAGTAGTCGACTAGTCACGATTACCTTGACTATCAAAATCGTCGACGACTCATTTAATAGTCGACGCGTCGTTTGAAGCTTTGTAAGATCACAAAAGACGCAGGAAAAAGTAGTAGAATTTAAGAGTGTAATAACGGACTAAAACCGAAGATGGCAGCACTGCATGTACAAGGATGCCAGCTGCCGTTAAACCCCGAAGAAGAAGAAGCTGTGTCCCAGAATTCATAGCGCAGCTCAGCTCAGTTTCCAACAATGGCGGCAGCTAGTTAGTTTTAATATTACTCTTATTATTCTTTCTGGGTCACAAAATAAACGTTTAACATATTTCCAGGCGAGAATGTAGCTGTGTAAACCTCAAATATCTGCTCAGTTTATCAAGACGCCACATATTTTCAAAAGCGCTCCGACGTTTTCGGAGACGTCTGTTACCCACTAGCTCGATAGCTAGCCGGGGGCAAGGCTAACTAGAGCCGTGAGAACACCGGACTCCCCGCAAATCGTTTTCAAACTCCCCACGGTCTTTTGCTACTCAGGTTAAACATATATAAGTCACTTAGATAACTTAAAAATGTTATTGTTTGGCTTTTTTTTTTAAGTTCTGGGGTAAATCGGTTTGGCTGAGATTAAAGTTATAGTTTTACACAACTGAATAAACGTCAAGCAGACAGCTGATTATCAGAAGTGTGAGATGCTCGAGAATATACTCCAGTGTCCTGTTATATTTTAGATAGCAAGGAGTTTATTAAACTTCACCGAAACAATCTGCAAATTTCATTAAAATTTAATAAACTATCATATTGTCTTTATTTTTAGTTAGCACATACCTTAAACACTTAAAGCTGTAAGCTAATGATAGTTATATAAGAGCAGATGCTGCTGGTGTAATAAGCTGTACGTTTTACGTCCAATGGATGATGATCTGATTAGTCACTAATTGCAAAAATAATCGGTGACTAGTCGACTATCAAAATAATCGTTTGTGGCAGCCCTATATCAGAGTAACTTCCATGATCAGACTAGAGCAGAGGCGTGAAGATCTAACAGATTTCAAATCCACTAGTGTCTTAAGAGTTGCTATGACTTACGCAGGGAAGTGTGTGTGTAATTTTGCAGGCACATCTTTCTACTTGTTTCTTTCAACCTTGTAGATCTGAAAAGATTAAATAAAGTGGCAGAGGCAACCCTGTTGCATGGATGGTGCTGCTCACCATATCTTACTGGTTGCACTCTGAGACAGAGAGAGAAGTCATTGGTGAAAAAAAGGCGAGAGAGTAGTGTGTAAGATTCCAGAAGTCAGCAAAGGGGGGGTGTCTCCGGACAGCATCAAATCCCATGACAGCCTTAAACCTGGAGTAAAGACTCCAGATTTCTCATGAGAACCTTCCATGTCATCCTATCATCATCCTATCATCACTAAGGTTTGGGTGTCTCCCATAAATGATTCATATGCAATGTAATTGCAGGAAAAATATATCCACAAACACTTGTGTGGCAGTATACTATTATCAGTTCATTAAGGTGATTAAATAAATGACTTTCTATTATTTCTAAATTATTTTCAGGTTAAACAAATAATGTCACTAATTCAAAATCTGGACTGCTACAAAAAAACCCCTAAGTAAATAAAAAAACACATTATTCATTTTTCCAAACGATGGCACTATGTCTGTATCAGTGTCTTCATTTCACCTCTACCTACATATATGATCTCACTTCTTCAAGCAGGCAACTGAGGCAGAGCTACTGAAGGAAACCACTTGAAAACACAGGCCTTCAGCTTCCTCAAAGGTCACCGGGTCAACACTGCTGGTGAATCTCTCACTTTACTGCCACAGTCTGGACCTAGGTGAGGACTCGCTGTTAGCTTTCCACTGACCTTTACCGTTATGTTCATTAGGAGCACGACTTGAGACAAAAACACGTTTGCATCGCCTGACAAAAAGCGACAATGGGCTGACACGTTGCGCAAGCCAAGCGCGGTGGGAGCATGATTCACTGTGTGGGTATTCTTTGTTCTGAACTGACAGAAAGAATATGTCACTACTGTCGGGAGCTTTGTTGAGTTTATCCACTTCACTAACACAGACTTTTTTTTTTTCCAAAGAGGAAATAAGACACGTCAAAATGTGAGAAAAGTGCTCCCTACACAGATGTTATGAAATCCAGAATGACAAAACCAAACAGCTGCATAAAACTTTGTGTGACGCAAGAGATAATAAAAAAGAGATAATGCTGCTAAATTTAAAAAAGGAAGGTATTAAAAAGACATCATTAAAAGAAAACAATTACATTTGCAAAAGCAGCACATAAATTAGCGTGGCAGATATATGGCCACAAATAAACGGGGGGAGATAATCATATTTCCAGAGCTACATTCTTTTAGTGAGAGCTGTCAGCACATTTTGGGACTTTCTTTCCATTATTGCAGCATGGGGCCTTCGTTCTGACCACGGGGCACATCGCTTGCTGAGAGCCACACAAGGCAGGAAATGTTTTCCTTGGCAGATGCATGTCGAATTACTGCTGAAGCACATAACCGCCACAATTTCCGTGACACCGTCCCTAATAAGCAAGCTAATACGTCTGTTGAGTAATGGGCACGGGGGCCGGGGCAATACATGGTATTATGGGAAAAAATGTGGCGCGTATATGCAGAGTATGCAGTGAAAAAGCTTTTATTCGATTTAGGAATTTACAATGCAGAAGGTGATCCAAACACTCTGCTTCTGTTTTGCCTGCCTGGAGACTCAATATCATATTGTTTAGCAAAGAATGGCATTCATTCTTCGAAGTGGAATTCAACCTGAAATTCGGAGCATGTCGTCCTCAGCCAACAGACACACAGTTATTTTGCTAACAGTTTGTTTTGTCTATGTATCCATATTTAACCTGCACTAAAAGCATTAAGTCATGGATTTACTATTTCATGTATGCCTTTAGAGATATTCTAAGTTGATATTTGATTTAGCTACCTGATTAAAGACCACCCATCTGCGCTTTAACAACATTAACGACACTAAAGACCTTCAAAGTGGCTTTGCATCGATTGTGGTTGCTTGAATAACTTGAGTTGTTGGCCACCGGTGACCTCGGGGATGGCGATAAAAGGGGAGCTGCAGGGGCTGCAAAGGCTTTAAGGGACGGGCTGCTCTTTCTGTTTAGAGGCAATGGGGGCAAAGTGGGCCATGCATGGGCTCAGTCCTGCCTCATTTCTCAAGTCATAAATCCGGATTTGCCACAAGGCTGTCAGGTTGAACTCAGGGAACAGCTGGAGGCGAAATGAAAGGCGGCTACACCAGCAGACACGAGAGAGAGAGAGAAAAGCGGTTGTTCATTAAGAACGAAAAGAGACTGAGACTAAAAGATATGAGGGCGGTAAATCAGAGATAGCAGAAAAACAGAATATGACTTCTACCTAAAATGAAACTGACAGATATACGCACAGCTGAGACAGGTGTGAGAGAGTTGTGCCGTGCATCGAGGCCATACACGACACCGCTGCCCACCTTGGTGTTTATTTGTCCACCCCTCCTCCCCCCTCCAGGCGCTCAAAGGGTAAACGTCTATTCTGGTTTAGGGTTACAGCCAAGCTGCCTTGAACCCCCGGGCTTCAAGCGTGCATGCCATTCTTGGCAAGCCGACGCACTCCCTGGCACGCATCGCCTGCCCCTGACCCCCACAGGGAGGAAGGGGTCCCTCAGTGCTTTCCTTGACAAAAAAAAACCCCTAACCCCACATCTTTGCTGATCCAGTCCTCCCCCACCCCTCGCCACGGCCCCGTGACACAGAGTGACACACCTGCCCCTCTCTCATGCCCTACTCCAACTATTATTACAGGCTTTATAAGGGTTTAAGTGATGATCAGAGGATGGCCATGACCTCAATAGGTCACCAAGCTAGGCCAGGCAAAGCTAACAGTTAAAGGAGCTGTCTGGCACGGTGACAAAACAAGGCGATGACAGAGTCTGTCTGAAAGCACCACTACCTCTGGCTGCTCTGTTTTCCACCTACCAGATCTACTATCAAACAGTCACTCAGGGGGCCAAACCATCTGTCGCCAAACATCTTTCAGCAAAATGCTGTAAAGGCATGTCACCTCACCTTCCCAACACCTGTTTGGGAATGACATTTTCCACACATTCATTATCGAAAGACCTGCAGTGTAGTTATGTAGCAACTACAAACTAAAGACGACTATTTTAGGGTTGAATTTGGGATGTTAGATTTCATATATGAAGATGAAATGTAGGGCTTCTTTTTTGAAATTTTGTGCTGGTGCTATAGAGCCATTTCGCCACTCTCACATGCAAGACCCATAAAAACTGAAAAGCTGCTACCACATCTCAGTGTGTTCGATATTTCATACTGTTTTTAAGCATCCCTATTACCTCTACAGTAACTTCGCATTTACCATACTGATAGGATGCACCATTCTATGCAAGCTCAGAATTTTTTAAATATAGCCAGGACTCAAGGTCTGAAGGTTTCTGGTTATCTGTCATATAACAGGAGGAAGAAGTACATCAAAGCATGAAATATTTCCTGTATCCACTTGGTGGCCCTATGATAATTGCCAAACACTGATATGTAGATGTGTTCGAAACCTAGCTGTCAAAGGCCACGAGGCACGGTACGCCCTAGACAGGTTGCCAGTCTGTCGCAGAGCAACTATTCATGCTCACATTCACTCCTAAGGGCATTTTTGGATCACCAGTTAACCTAAACCCATGCATGTATATGCAAACACATATCTAAAAATGTCACTGGCCCTAATTTAAGCAGATATACAGTTCAGTTTATAATGAGGCGTGTGTGGGGGTGAATATTTATCTCTTTTTGCCCCACAACAAGTTATAAAGGTTTGGAAGTATTCAAAGAGGCTCACAGGTGGATTTTCACAATAGTCCAGTTACAAGAAATCATTATGTTACTGACAAACCAGCAATGAACACATTAATTTCTCACAGTTTTGAATGCATCAGAAAAGTTAACTGTATATTAATCAATATATTATTCAAACAGCACATTTAGCACAGTCAAAGAATTTGGATCCCACCTCAGCTGTCTTTTCTGTTGAGGCAAAATCTAATTCATGGAGATACCTTCACACTATTTGCTTTATATGCCATGACCAACATTTGTGTTGTGAATGTAAAAAAAATAAAATCATTCTTAATTTATAAATGTAATACTTTAACACTCTTGCTACGGATGTCAAATGCATCTTACATCATGAGCCACATACAGCTCACTTTGATCTTAAGTGGCAAGACCAGTAAAAATCCCCTTTCTTTCAGTGTAAAGTAATTTAATCCCTGAGAAATGTCAATATGAGAAAAAGAAATGTAATTTCATCTCAGTTTTTTTAAATGCTAAAGAAATGCTGCAGAAATCTTTGGACCTAAATCTTGAGAAATAAATGTGTACAATTAAAGAAAAGGTTCGTTGCCCAGACTGTTCTGTATTTATAAAGCAGAAGGTTTTTGTTGTTGCCGGATTCTTTGCCAGGCTGATTAAGTTCCCAGGGCCTTATGTTTGACACCCCTAGTCTATAATATAAAAAGGTCAGCTGTGACATGCCAATTTCTGAGTGTCTAAGTAAGCCAAATGATTTGCATGGTTGTCAAGAGTCAAGAGTGCATATATATATATAGCAAGTGAATATGGCTTAACCCTTTAAAGCCTCAACTGTGAATTGTCATAAAATTCTTTTTTTGGGGGAAGTGATTATTAAACTTTCTGACAAATTTAAAAAATCATCCATTTCTATATATATGTTTTAATTTGTGTCATATTTGCTACATCCAGCATTTTTTTTTTTTGCAGTTTAGCACTTGAAAACATATTATAGAGTTGTAGGTTTTTTTGGTAGAGAAAAGAACAAAAACACACACCAATGATGTAGAAGTCTTAACAACTCATAAAGACTCTGTGTATCAAATATGTAACATATTGTTAAATCAAATTGGAGACTTCTTGACTTGTTTAATTTAAGGAGAATTATCCTCAACCCTGGTTCACATGAGAACATCATCCTGTCCTTCACAGGGAGAGTAGACTATAGAGATGGGCGTACCGTACATCTTGCCCTCATCTGAGAGGATGATCTTCCTACGGCCACAGGGTGGGTAGATGGCCAGGGCTTCCTGGAAGCTCTGCTCGATGTCAGGGCTCCACACACCCTCGGCATCATTCTCTAGGGGTTTGTCGAGTCCGTCCCCCAGCTCCTCACTCCCACCCCTGGGGGAGGGAGCTGGCACCCACTCTGCAGACGTGGTGGGATGACAGAGAGAGGACCACAGAGCGAGTGGTAGAGGGTCTGAGCTTTGTGGTAGATGGACGTGGAAGGAGATCGAGGTGTCCGCAGGGAGCAAATCTGTCTGTATGAACTGCACAGGTGTGATGGTGATGCTGCGTCTGGATGTGGCAGGACAGAAAAGAAAGGCAGAAGAGGAAAAAATTGAAGTGGTGCTCTGTCAGTTTACACAAAATGTTTTAATGATTTTACATTATTTCCAAAATAGTGTGTAGATAACAATAGTGTTTTTTGTTATCTAACAAGGACAACCACTTATATGTATGCTTTTAAACGTTTGATATCATTTGTGCTGTTACTAAAACAGCAACAATAGAACATTTCCTATGATAAGCATTTCACAAAACCAATGACTGTTATTAACTAACATTTTATAATTTTATCATTTATTCAGCTTATTTGGTCAGCAGCTACAACAGTTACCACACACAGCCTGTAAAGACCATTATTCAAAATCTTAGTTCTTTCATTTAGAAGCAGGGGTTAAAATGGACTTCGGTGCGTTGGGGAACCTGAAGATCAGGTGTAGCAATGCAGAATTAACCAGAAAAGAGTCACATAATAATTTGTTTTGTGCATTCCAGTACAATGTTCTTTGTGTACAGAATGTGATCAGCTGATTTGTGTTGCTACTCCGACATCACTGCTCTTTGTGGATTTTGACAACTGATATAAGCAGATCTTAAGTGAGCTACATGGCAGATTTCGATCACCTAGACACTACAAAGTTAGTATAAAAGGTAGCCTGGACTAAAGTGCCTGGTAACCAGTGAATAACACAAAACTAGTAACAACTTATTTTTCATGACATTTCACAAAAACACAAAAACACAATATCCAATATTGGAATTAAAACTAATAAATCAGGACAATAAAATTGAAAGATTAGGAAAATATACTAGCTGAGCAGCTACACCTGTCCTTTCCTCTCCTTTTTTTGGGGGGGGGGGTCTCTCCCTGGGAGAAACTGTACATTTAGCTCACAGAAACATTTTGTGACAAATTTTTGGAGCTGTTTGAAAAGCTGCAGTTTGAAACTACACGGCACCTTTAAAAAACTTTTTTAATTGCAATTTAACATTTCTATTCTGTTTCTGCTCGCTTTTTTTCAGTAGCTAACTTATGCTTAAGTACTAAATGTTGATTTACAACAGCATCATCAACAGATCACAGGGATGGAAAGCAAAAGGGATATGCTGAAGATGTAAGGGGCAGTGGGATGTTATTATTTTCTTAATACTGAGCAAATATCTTCATGCCTTCATAATATCTTCAGAAAAGTGAATCATGTTGAGGAAATGTCACTGAGACCCAGTTCTTAGCTACACTATTAGCAACCTAGCTGCTACATTAGGGCCATTATTAGATCACATCAGCTCAACATCTGCTAACCCTCACTGGGGGAAAAAAAGATTAATAATAAGTTTAATGCCAACATGAAAACAAATAACGGAGGGCATGTGGTGTTGGAGGAGAGGAGGGGTGTGACAAATGAGAAGACACATTAAAGTTGCGTCACGTTGCAAGTTGCATCCTCAGACACACTTAGACCCACATGCCAAGTGGAATCACAGCAGGATATTAAAGCCATGGGGCTTTTTTAAGGATTGTCCATTTCTTCACCAGCGCTATAAGTGACTGTGTTATTACAATCCTCAGCTGAGGTCCTAATCAATGTGTTTATGCATTGTTTGGGGTGTAAGAGTGTTGTAACAACAAGATGAGTTATTAAAACGATTAACTTATGCATTCCTGTGACTGTTTGCGACAGGGGGGGGAAAACAAACAAACTTCTAAACAGTGCTGAAATCCAGAGGGAAGGGTGACAGTGTAGGGATGTTTGAGTCGCAGCAGATTCACATCCTGTTTTCCCTACGCACCAATTTCTTTAGGATATGCACACAGCCCTTATGTATATTTGGGAGGGGAGAATGAGACAGTTGTCGGCTCCACCGCTTCCTCTTGACAAATGGAGAAGGAGGAGAAAAACGGGAGAACGGCCACAATAGTAGGACGCGGTGAAGAAAGAGCTCCGCACTCATGAGTCAATACAAACAGGGGTTTGTGTCACTGACTTTTTTCCTGCCGGTGCTCTCCATGGCCATTTAGGGCAGCAACGAGAAAAGCGGTGACCATTACGTCAGTTATAATGCCAAACCTGAACGTGTGTGGAGAGAGTACAAGGATCTCAAACGAAAAAGGCTGTGATTGGCAAGAGATCTGGGGAGTGAGTAAGACTCTCCAGCCATCCCCCACCCCCTGCTCTCCCCACCCCTGCACTTCCTCTGAGCGCCCCGATGTTCCACAAAGCTTCCTGCAAGGCGTCCGGCCAGTCAGCCATTCGGCCCCATCAAATTCTGTTTCTTACACACGCATGAACTTACATGTGTACAAACAACAACGGATATAGATTTTAAAAACAACTTGAACCCACACAAACTCCAACACATGAAAAGCAAAAAGTCAGAAAACACTAAAAGCAGTATGCCATATTTACTAAGGGAGCAGACTGTCCATACACAAACCTATGAGCAATTCTTCTCAGTGTTTAATTCTGACGTTTAAAATATAAAAAGGATTCAGGAAAACGGTTCTACTTAGGATTAGGGTTTGTGAAAGAAGCATTTGAAGCATCCATTGGATAAGGTTTCATGGTTTCATCTCTATAAACTGCGAGAATTCCCATTTTAAAGATTTAATCATTAATAAAATGCATAACGCACTCGCCGTGTGTCCAGGTGATGATTCATTTGTAAACAGGAGTCAAACCTTTGAACTCTGGATAACCCTCAAGGAAAAAAATCTGACCTGATCCTGCACTCAAAGTGTGACATTGTTCATAATCAACTAGTTAACAGATCTTCTCTTGTGACGCTGTGAAGGTCAAAGTGGCACTGCTTTTATAACGTATGCTTAAAAAATACTCGGCCTAGCCAAGCATCTGTGTGACATGTGCGGTGTAACGGAGTGGCGTTAGTTTATCCACAGATTTTAACAGACCTATTGCCATTAAGAAGAAAACTAGGAAACCAAGTCACGTAACATGGCTCGCTTAAACGATCCCTCCAGCCTTATCCAACCTAAGTTTTCTGAATTAAATCCCTCACATAACTCAAACTAGTTAAAAAGCTTATGTAAGGCGTAATCTCGATCACAAGCTCACCAGCTAGTCAAGAGCTAATGGATTGCGATAAAACTAAACTTTCTGAAACTGACAGATATAATCCCAGTGTGACATTTCTATTGTTTATGGACGCGATTTTAAACTAAACAACTCCAGTTCAGGGTCACTGCATGTCAAAGTGAGAACTGTGGGGGCCATAAACCATTAGTGTGGAGCTCTGTGCCTCTCTCGAAGCGTCCAGGAGGTTAATTAACCTAAGCCATGCCTTAAAACAGCCCTCTCCCCTCCCTCACGCCTCCAGACCAGCCCCAGCGTGGCCCCTCTACACTGGATCTGCTCAACAGGATAATCCCCCAGCTGGTGCTGTGGTCAAGGGGCCACGTAACCCCTTGGCTGCCCCGACTCCTTTACACAACTGTACACACTGACCAACTAAGCAAACCCGGTCATGGTTAAAACTTGTGAGACAGAGGGGAAAAAAAAAAACACACTTGGGACACACAAAAACACAAATATGCCCACACATACACAAGTTAAAACGCTAACAAAGACTTTATCAGAGCAGGGTCGTATGCAAGGCTGAGGCACACATACAGAGAAACAATGAAACCTTCCCTCTGACACACACACTGACACATATTGTAAAACATGAGCAACAAGCAGCTGCAGGTAGTTGAGCCTCAGGTTGTTCTGGACCAGAGCCAGCCAGGTGGGCAAGCAGGGCAGCTTTTTATAAACAACGTCAATCAGCTGTGCAGTTCAACACCAACAACACTAGTTATTGGAAACACTGTACTGACAGACACTGCTAATGACTTTGGTAATGTCCTGATTATTTTAATTGCACCCCGAGCTTCATCTTAGTGGTTTTAGCGTAAAACCTCATGTTCTTCAGAAGGAAACAATTTTCACCTATTAGCAGTGTTACTGTGAGCATGAGGCCACACAGGGACACAGAGACTGAGACAGATACTGTGTAGATATCCAGAAGTCACAGTACTTGCTACACTCACAGAGTGTGTCTGTGTGCGAGTGTGTGCGTTGTGCTGAAGTGGTCACAATCTCCACTAATCGGGCCGGGAATGTAAAGACAGGCAGAAAACATTCTGGCAAAAAGGCAGTAGTATGGGATCAGGCTACGTGATAGAAATAAAGTGGCAGTGAGAGCCTCTGGCTGCAAACAGGTTTGTTTTGTTAGGTTTTTGCTGAGAGCACGTGTTCTCTGGCACCGAGTCCCACTGGGCTGCCCCAGCGGGAGTCTCCGAGCTCCACACACTAAACAAACACAGTGGCTTTTGCATATTTTGCATATTAGACATAAAAGGACGACTTTGATACGGCAATGTCAACCCCTCACAGTATATTTACACATCACAAGCAGCAGCCAAAGGTTGTTTTCACAATCATCCTGTCGATATATTGATCAGTTTACTGATTAGCACTTAAAGTGCAAATGATCATCTGACAGCTCTGCCTGGTTGCACAGTCCACAACCCCTCTATGATCATTTGGTCTCACCGCTTGCAGCCAGATGTAGCGTTCACCTGCAGCAGGCTGCTCTAAATTCCCAGCATCAATCAAGAGTCTTATAGACTTGTGGCGACAGGAAGCTGTGCAAATAAAATCAGTCATGGTGGGTTTAAACTAAGTAAAACAGGGGGCTCCAAATGCTGGGCTGATAAGCAGGTAATGACAACAAACTATTAACACTAATAACATGCGGTATGTTAAGCTGCCAAAAGTTAGTGGAGTGGTTGTTCTCAACAGTCCAAGGTGTAAATGCTTCCGTAACTGCTTGAACATGATGAGGGCTGGTAAAGACTTTTGCTTCTTTTGTTAATTTGCTATTATAATACAGAATCCCACAGTTAAGACTTAACTTCTGCCCTTTCTACATGCCAGTGGGAAAAAGAGCTGAGGTCTTTCATATGAATCCCAGATAATCCAAATGTAAAGATTTATCAGACTGTCTGGAATCAATAGACAACACAGACACACACTGCACAGTGCTACGGGTGCTCAGCAGCGTTAGCAGAAAAGGAGGGGAGGGCTGTGCAAAAAGTCTTTGTTCTACAAGGCTCATATCTGAGGCATTATTCGTTTTTCTCGTGCAAGCGGAGGAGGAATGATCGCTATGTGGGATGAGTACAGGAAAAAAAAAAAAAGAAACTCCTCCACTGTGGAGAGGACCTGTCTCAGGGCAGCTATGCACACACAAACACACAATGATTCCCAAACAAGGATGAAAGCGCACATATTTCTCTTCTTGATCACACACCTTTTTTAACCTCCCCTCTCGTTCCACTCATTCACCCACACAAACACACAAACACATCCACCTCTAGGCCCAGCCACATCCACCCACACGCACACAAATGCTACTCCAGTGTGAACAAAGCAACCTTAGAGTTCAGATTACATTATAATTCATGTGTCTGGGACAAGAGTGAACCCAAAGCCTTGAAAACAGAAAGGCCAACCCCTCTAGCTGCCAGACTCTTCAGAGGAGGCTCTGGCAGGTGTGATTTTTACCCTTCCATCACAGTCACTCCTGCTCCTTCACACCTGTTGCTCCTCTGAAAAATATACTCACTCAGCTGACCTACAAACACCATAACACACACACACACGATCCACACTCTGAACTGTACATATATTAAAATATATTGAACAATGAAAAGTCTATAATACACTCATAAGGTTGAAATCTGAGTATTTTTATTGTTTTAAAGATCCGGTGTGTAGGATTTTGGTGGATATGCAGGAGGAAAGGAATAAAGTATCTATAAGCATGCTTTGCTTTGTGTATTAATACCTGAAAATAGGAACTGCTTTGGTTCTATTAGTTCTGTTCTCCTTTGCGAAGTAGTGAGTGAATGGACCGCGCTTTTCTACTCAAAACTTTTACTACAAACCTCATTCACTCAATGACACACACATTCATGCATTTTTCTAACTCTGTATATTTTTATATATTTTATTTATTGTTTACTCTATTTAATTTGTAAAATATGTGTACACACACACACACACGTAGAAAAATATTTAGTATACACATCCAGAAATGCATATACTATTATATATTGTACATATATTTATTAGTTTCAGATGTAGCCATTCTTGTATTTTGCTTGTTTACATTATTGTATTTTGCACAACTCTGTTGCTTGTGAAGCTCGCACACAAGAATTTCACTCACATGTGCTGTACCAATGTACCTGCACATGTGATGTGACAATAAAAGTGATTTGATTTGATTCTATAACTGCTTTGTGTAACACTCATACACACTGATGATGGATTCATCAGGGGCAACTCAGGGTTCAGTATCCTGCCCAAGGATACTTCGACATGCACTTCAGAGTAGCCAGGGAATCGATCCATGGTAGATACTACCATGTTTCTACAGTAGCCCAGAACAGACAAACTAATCAACAAGTCTTGATAGGACCTTTTCTTGTGTTTAGCAGCCTGACCTAAGGGACATGACAGGTATTCATCTGGATGAGCCAAAATGGACACAGCAGTAAAGCTAAAATCAGAAATTGAGACAAAAATAATAATATGAAATACTTTTTTTCTTTTCGCTTTGAAGCAAAGCTGCTTAAATGCAATTGTCCCAGCCACTGTACACACTGTACACACACACACACACTTAACTGAAAACATCAATAAAGCTTTGCAAACTAGTTTTTTGGTTTTTTTTAAAGATCGTTTTCACAGCTCACCTATTAATAGAGACTTATACACTATAAAATTGCTTTGTGTAGATTTTCTTTTCTTGTATTTCATTTCTAGCAGTTCCACAGATTCCCATGTCACTGTGGGTATTACAAAAAGAAACATGATCCAGAATCTATAATCCAGCATAAGCATGAAGGCCTCCTATCCAAACCACATTTACATCTTGTGTTGACTGATACACCGCTGCTGATGCGTTACAGTGTAATGAGAATTTAGACAATATAGTGCGTTGATGAGTGCAGACAGTTGCTTTCTAACTCTAAGAGGTTTACCACACTACATGCTGTTATTGTGATTCTCATCGCACCAATTTGTCATAATCTGCAAAACTTTGAGCTGCCAAATCAAATACACGCATAAAGTAGAACTGCATAACTATTTTAAACTTCATTACTACCACCACTAAAAGCTGAGGAGTATGTGTGCATTGACGCAGTGTACAGCAACTAATTACACTGTATTTTTGGATTTTGCTTAAGTGCAAATACGCAGGGCTTCTTCTCTGCTTGTTTATTTCCATTTATTTTTATTTTTTCAGGTACAGCTTCTTTGAAAATAAAGAGTATGAGAACAAGTCTTGTAATGATTTACACAACTGTTAAAAGCTGAACTCAACTCCTCTTCAGTGTGCAACACTATGATGAGTACATTACGCCTTAAAGCATGACTACAACTATTAAGTGGATATACACTAAAAAGCAAATGACAGCTCCATCTTACCTCTTACATATGTCCTAAAAAGTAAAAAAAAAAACAAACAAAAAAAACAACAACCCCATATCTCTAATGAATGATATCAAGTCATTTTAGCCAAAAAGAACATTAAAATGTATTTTTTAAAAGAGATCTGGCCAAGACGAAGGCAGAGACTGCAAAAAATACAACATCACAGTTCTGTGGGACATTTAAACAACCAAAAAAGACAATAAAGCACAATCATAAAGATACCAACGAGACATGTCATTTCTTTATCCTGACTACATTCAAGTTACCAGTATAAGCAATTTGGTAGATATTTACACACAAACATCGGAAATGACTTTTGACAGTTGATCACTTTTTTTTGCACAACACCAGTATTCAAAATAAATAAATAAAATAAAGTATTGGCAGTAATTAAACTGCTGTAAATGGCTTGTCGACCTGTAAGGTATCAAAGCAGATCCCTCGTGAATGATATCAAGTCATCTAAGAACCCTTCTGTCCACAAGGTAGAAGCTACAATCATTGTTTGTTCAAGTGATTTTTATACATCCTTTAAATAGTCTGAGATTTCAAAACTCTTTTTCGAGACAGACCTGGTCAAGAGAGCAGCAGAAACGGCAACAAATATAACATAACAGATATTTTAAATGGCCAAAAAACTGCTTTGATTATAATCTAGAGCGCAGGGTAAATGCATACATGCAAAACACGTCATGTCTTTAATTCCGCTGACTGTAGCCTATTTGCCGAACTAAACAAATATATTAGACATTTAAAAAAATTAAATAAAAAAAAAAACCATCGGGAGTACCACAGTTCATGACATAATAAATTATAGTTTAAAAAGACACGAAGCAATTTTTTTTTATTTTGCTAGTACGATTCTACTTGAAGTTCTACCTCATCGTCCCACTGATGACATCATTTATCCCAGCTTTTAATCACACTTAAATACAATTCAATCAATAGCAGACTGAGAAGGCACTACCCTGTCAAAACACTTACACACTACTCACACTTGTTGAGAAGAAAAGAAGGGGAGTGGTGGAGGGCAGAAAACTTAATTAATCCTGCGGGTTAATAAATACACCGTTTGAATGATCCCGGAGTAAAACTTTACCCAGACGGGCGCTAATGTTTGACCGCACAGCCCTGACGTTATTCCCTCACACTAAAAAAAAAAGAAAGAGAGAGAGAAGGAGAAAGGTTCCGGCTAAAGCACAGGGAGTCAGAGCTCACTTACTCCACCGCTGGAATTAAAAGAAGGGGGGGAAATGCAGGAATTCCAGCGAAGAAATGCGAGTAATTTATGGAATGTTGTCTCCGACAGCGAGTGTGAGCTGTTTCAGAGAGAAGGCGCTCAAACAACTGACTTCACATCCACATTGTTCAACAAACTGAAAGTTTCACTCCGACAGACCCCGCAACTGAAACCTGAACAGCGCTCAACACTCAGAAAACTGTGAAACATTTGCACCGGCTTACCTGGTCAAACTCCTGTTAGCAGTCCGGCAGGCAGGCAGGCGGGCAGGTAGAGTAGTATTTTATTTTATTATTATGATTTTTTTAAAAATAAAATAAGGAGTCCGTAGGGGGTTTTCTTCTTATTTTTTTTCCCTCTTTGTTTGTTTTCTGCTGCCTCGTCTCCTTCCTGAAGCCGCTTGTTTGAAGCGAGAGGAGGGCAGGAATTTCAGGAATTAGCCGTGGTATGACATGAAGCCTGGAAAAAGCCAGAGAAAAAGACCCAGGGAGGGAAGGAGGAGGGGGGAGACAGAGGAGGGGAGGGCGCGAGGAGGTCTGACCGGCCAACACGTAATGACGAAAAGGGGGAGAGGAAGAGGAGGGCTCAGAAAGGAGAGGAAAGGGTGGAAGAGCATGGCATTAAGAAGAATAATTTAAAAAGAACTAAAACAGAAAGGATACACAATATTATAGCACTCAACTTCTTCATGAACACTGACAATGGGTGTACAAACACACCATTTATAGGACAAGCGTGTTACACTGGATTCCCACTGTAACTGAAATCACTGGTTTAATCCTTCAAATTTTATTAAGCTTTATATCAGGTACAATGAACGACCGTTGCCACAAATGTAATATTTCAGATCCATACTATAGGGGCTCAACAGTTTTTTGCCTGCTATAAAGAATCACTATTGCACTTTGACTTGTTGAATAATAAGTGCATATGCTTTATCCACCGTATTTCTATCACTTGTGATACACCTGAACAGATAAAGCTACCTTAAGCGCTGCTATTAAATTTATACTCTCCAGGCCTTATGCCTTATTATACTAAAGAAACAATATTAAATATGTCTTTAAAAATAAATTGCCCATATTAATGTCTATCCAAGATGGCTATCTTTTTTTCAAAAGTTTTTTTCCCCCCATATAACTTGTAACCTTTTGCTTTTCAGCTCTAGTTTGCTTATTATGTCACATGATCAGACCAAAAGGCGATAATATTGTTAGACTCGGGTATATTGTGCAAGTCATTAAAGGCCTGGAGGCATAATTGTCTGAGATGTAATTCTGAACTTTGGACTCTTCCAAGGCTACATATGCGGAATAACGTGAACTGGGTAACAGAGCCCCCTGCTGGACATTCTGGGTGGTGCGTGTGTTCGTTCAGTGGAAAGCCATCACAGTTCTCTCTAAAGGTTGTAACCTGGGGTTTATTCTAGCCGTACTGTTTTTAAGACTCACAGTCATGTTCATTTGGACAAGCTGCACTTGGTAATATAGGAAGAGTTCATTCTTGGTGATGTCCTGGTTATGTATAAGTACACAGAAAGCAGAGGCAATGTCAAATTAGGCGCAATGTAATTTTTGTTTCAAAGATTAACAACAACAATAAAAAAAAATGTGTGTGATGTTGGTGATAAAAGCCATATGATGCTGTCCTTTCAGTATTTTGAGCTTCTATTTTAAATTGTCCACAGCTCTGCTTCAGCACCACAGATCAGTGACGGCTCTAGATAACATTTTGGGTCACCCGAAAGAACCACACAGCTGTACAGTTTATGTCATGCTGTAATAGAGCAGCCAAATAGAGTGACACCAAAGAAGCATTTTTCCTCAAATAAAAAACTTTTCACCCCTCAGCTGTAAAAGGCTGTTGGTGGGTGGGTGACATGGACACCCAAGTTTGCAAATAGGTTAACTGTCATGGTCCCTGTGCCTGCCCAGCCGGCCTCACAAGGCTACACTTGTGTTTTTGCTTTTTCTCTCTCTCCCCTACCTCTCTGCCTGGGCGGAGCTCACAGCTGGCTCCCACCTTTGGCTCACACAGCTGATGGCGATCAGCTGATTACCGATCTACTATTTGAGGCTGGGTCACAGATCCTCTCATCGCTGGATGATTGAGCTACTGACGTTAGTCTTTCTTTTGGTCTTATACCTGAGTGATTTCTCCCTTCCCTATTCCAGTTTATCTTCCCGGACCTGTGACCTCCCCGCGGTACGGACGTGTGTGAGTCGGATGTAAGGACGTGAGCGAGCGTGAGAGAGAGAGAGAGAGAGAGCCTTCCCCTAATCCCCTGGAATCCTGGACTTTCCCCCGTCACTGTATATAGTATTGCACTGGTGTGTAAATAATTCGTGTTCTGATACGTCAACCTGCTCTGCGCTTGAGTCCCTGCTTTCAGTTTGTGACATTAACTTGAGAATGGAGCGACGTAGGAGCTCTAAATCGATACTGTAGGTGTATCTACTAAAAATCTTGAATCTCAGTGACATCAAGGTCAAGGTGAAAGGTCGTTTTCTGAAAATCTTGTGAATACAATAACTTCAAAACAAGGTTACATAGGATTTTGAAACTTTTTTTTTTAAATTCCCCTTTCGCCCCTGTGGGCAGTCAATCCTTCAAGCTTGGGTCCTCTAATAGAGGCCTGGGAGCTTGAGGGTCCTGCACTGTATCTTAGCTGTTCCAAGGACTGTGCTCTTTTGGACAGAGATCTCGGATTTGTTTCTGAGATCTGCTGGAGCCACTCGCCTAGCTTGGGAGTGACTGCACCGAATGCTCCGATTACCACTGGGACTACTGTTACCTTCACACTCCACATCTTCTCGAGCTCTTCTCTGACCCTTGGTACTTCTCCAGCTTCTCATGTTCCTTCTTTCAGATGTTGCTGTCATTTCGTATTGCTATGTCTATTACTACAGCCGTCTTCCTCTGCTTGTCTACCACTACTATCTCCAGTTGGTTGGCCATCACCATTTTGTTTGTCTGTATCTGGAAGTCCCACAGGATCTTAACTCGGTCATTCTTGACCACCCTAGGGGGCATCTTACATTTTGACCTAGGGACTTCCAGGCCATAGATGGCAAAGATGTTTCTGTATACACATGCCGGCCACTTGGTTATGGCGTTCCATGTATGCCCTGCCTGCTAGCATCTTGCACCCTGCTGTTATGTGCTGGATTGTCTGAGGGGCATCTTTACACAGCCTGCACCTGGGGTCTTGCCTGGTGTGATAGACCCCAGCCTCTATGGATCTTGTGCTCAGAGCTTGTTCCTGTTCTGCCACGATTAGTGCCTCCGTGCTGTCTTTCAGTACAGTCCTGGTGGTGTGGATCAGTGACTCTGTGTCTCATTCACTTTTGGTATACAGCTTGATGTCATCCATGTAGAGGAGGTGGCTGATGATTGCTCCATTCCGTAGTCGGTATCCGTAGCCAGTCCTGTCAATGATCTCACTGAGGAGGTTCAGGACTGTGCAGAACAGCAGTGGGGACAGCGCATCCCTTTGGTAGATCCGGTACTTGATGATGACTTGTGCTATGGGCTTGAAGTTGGCCTCTAGTGTTGTATACCACATCCCCACTGAGTTCCTGAGAACTCAATGGGCTTCTTGAGAAAGCTCTTAGGGTCCTGTTGATCTTGTATAGGCATTCCAGGTGTGGGGCATCGAGTCATAGGCCTTGTTGTAATCAATCCAGGCAGTGCACAGCTTGGTCAGCCTAGTCTTGCTGTCTCAGCTGACTGCTTGGTCTACCAGTAGCTGGTGTTTTGCACCTCTGGTATTCTTGCCAATTCCTTTCTGGGCCCCTCTCATGTATTGTGCCCCATTCACCGCTATGATGCCTGACAGGAGCTTGTGGCACTTGGGCAAGTTATTGGCCGGTGTTTGGATGGGACTGGTCCCTTCTGGGGGTCCATGGGGATCAGGACTGTCCGGCCTTTGGTTAGCCATTCTGGGTGTCTCTCATCGACTAGCAGCTGGTTCTTTGGTACTGGAGTGCTGACTCCTGGAGTGCAGTCAGCTTCTTCAGCCAGTAGGCGTGAACCATGTGGGGGCCTGATGCTGTCCAACACTTCATACTGGACATCCTTTCTTGGATATATTTCTATATATATATGTGTATACATATATATATATATGTATATGTATATAGATAGATAGATATACATATATGAGAAAGTGAGAGAGAGAGATAAACAGATCTTCATATTGATCTCCATATTGTCAGTTTTATAGCCTCTATGTTTAACTTTTAAAAACCGCATAGATCTAGAAGACTGGCTAAGTTTCTTGCTCATGCATTGGCTCCTGCCAAATTCTTAGACAGCATCCCGTGTGTATATATAAGTTTCTATAATGTAAAGAAAAGTCTGAATCTGAAACCTCTTAGAAATTACACTGGTTTGTTGGCTAGTCAGTGGAGACTAAAACCACTTCATAACTTTATGTCTTCAAAAAAGTGATAATATAAGCAGAAAATTATGGATTAATTGAGTAAAGCTGCCAAAACACAGAAATGGGATTTGAAGAACAGGAGTCGTTTGTCTAAATCAAATCACTTTATTTATGAAGTTTCATTGTATGTTCGATCATATTAAGGCAACCTTAGTTGTTTTTGTGAAACATACTGATACTAATTGGCTTAAGACAAACACAATTCATCAGCTGAAGCCCACATCCTTTACTGACAGGCATATTCACATTGATTTCCTTTGGATCAGTACGTGTTTATCGGTACAATAGCGTCCATCAACAGTACATTTAATTAAAACAGTGGCACGTATACCCAACAATCCAAAGTGGTCTACAAACAGTCTAGACTCTGTTAAATAAAGTGTATTAGAAACTACAGGAGATTCCTTTGGACTCATTTAAAAGAAATTAAAACAAGAGATTAAGTTGGTCTAAAAAAACAAAACAAAAAAGCAATATAAATTAACTTAACAGCCTCCTGTTGACAAAGAAGTTGTACTATTGCATTTATAGAACTTCCTATAGAAAATACATGGAATGTATAGGACAATATTGTACAAAACTGGATCTTAAGGGACACTCCTCCTTACAGGTTTACAGTTGAAGTTAGTGATGAGAACACTGTTCCTAAGACATTTACACTGTGTTATACTGTAATACACTGTAGGAGATTAGTGTAATCTGTAAAACATTTAGACTGTAAGACCAGACACTGTTGCTTTATCGTGTTTGTGGGGAGTTTTGGAGCACGCTAAGTAAACCCCATCCAACACTGACAGAATCATCGGCGATGAAGCTGAGAGCTAAACCAGCTCTTCATGCTAAGCACTACATATGAGTCCAGTTCCATTCAGGGGCCTTCATTTGTTGTAACCCAAAGACACATCTCCATCTGTGCATGCTCTGTATCCAGGGACTGCACCTCCTTTTAGTTCTGCTTTCAGCAATGACTCCGAGTCTCATTTCTTGGAAAGGAATTTCATCTTGTTTCCTGGAAAAAGCAACATATCTGCATGAAGACACATTTGAGACAAAGAGCATGTTTCCATAAAGAAAAACTGGAGGATTTTACAGATGATGAATTGATCAGCTGATAAGCTGACTGCCTGAGGCTGTGCAGAGACTCTCACCTAGGCCCTTCAGGAACTTGTTGACCCCTCTTTGCTCACTCCCAGGCAGCGAGTCCAAATATTCTTGTGCTCTCACCTCAAAGAGACCTGGAGGGGGAAAAAAGAACTCGTTAAATGTGCTGTGGTATACAAAATGTAACTACAAGTTCACACTGAAGTCAGAGCAAAGTCCGAATCATCGGTGCACTGAAATGTTTCTGATCATTTTCTTAATTTTTTGGCCAAAAAAAGCATAATATCACATCGCATAATATCATTGCTCAAAAAAGCAACACTTTAGATCTCAATAAAAAAAACAAACTGCTGGATAATGGATGGTACTCAGCAGTATGTATGGCACACATGTGCTTGTATTCATGCCTGACAATGTTAGGGCATGCTCCTAATCAGATGACAAATGGTGTCCTGGGGGGTTGCCTCCCAGATATGGACTGGGAGATCACTTTTGTACAGTCTGCAGTGCAACCTGGTGGTGTTCTTTTGGACTTAGGTCAGGCGAGCGTCAGTCAATGGTATCAATTCCTTCATCCTCCAAGAACTAACCACATACTCTTGTCACATGAGGCTGGGCATTGTCCAGGGCCGGCGTAGAGACTGACAATACGTCCAAGGATTTTATCCTGATACTGTCACGACCTGCAGGATCGGCAAGGCGCTGATCAGCATCTCTTCACTCCTAGCCCCCCTTCTCTTCTCTTTTTCCTCTCTCTCTCCCTCTCCCCTGTTTTGCCGGGGCGGAACTCATGGTGGGTTCACGCCCTCGGTCCACGCCTTCCCGGATTGTGCACACCTGGGCCTCATCAGACCAGCTGGTATATTAGAAGGAGGAGATCAGCTGTTCAACGCTGGATTGTTGTGAAGGCTCTTGTCAGTACACACCTAGCTCAAGTTTGCCGTGCCTCTGTCTCAGAGACTTAACGTGTTCCTTTGTTCCTAGATTCCCCGGACCTGTCCCCGTGTTTCCCCGTGTGGAGTGTGGAAGGAGTGACAGGTCGCTAGCGGAGTGGCAGTGCTCATCCTGTTCCTACTTGCACAAAGGAGCAGATACACTTTAACAATGTTAAAGAGCATTAACATTGCTTATAGCTTATTACCTCTGAGGCCTTGCCTGCGCAGATCTCTCTCCTGGATGAAGCCGGTGAACATCTGAGTCTCCATGAACACCTCCAGAAACCTTCTCAAACTCTTGGAAGTGACTGCTTTGCGAAAGGCCTCACGCTGAAAGGATGAGGAAGAAGTGGGGCTGGGCAAGGTGGTGGAGGAGACAGACTCCTCCTCCCTCTCTGTTCCACCCATGAAGAGGGAGTAGTGGCCCACCATCTCCACGAAGAAACGAACAAAAGCCTCCGACACCACTGTGCTCAGCGAGCTAGAGTCTGGCAGAGAAAACCATCGGAGAAGAGGGGTAAAAATTAGCCACCCCCAAAAGCAATTACAACAAAAAACTGCTACACATCAGAAGACATACAAGGTTGTTTCACACAGACTACTTCAAAGTATTGACACTGATCTAGATCTTGATCTAGTTTGGGAAACAGACTTTGGTTAGACTGAATGTTCCAGCAGTGTTGGAGTGAACTCTGTTGGAAAGGTTTGGCGACCACAAAGAACATGAGATTTATGCAGAGTTACACCACATTTATGGTTTTGTATTTTTAACCACAACATTTCTACTTTGAATTTCGTCATACTTCAAGGACCCTTTAATGCTAAAGGTGAATTATTAAGGAGGAAAAACTTGAATACTGGAATGAAGCTGTCCAGTCATATTAAAAATTTAGGGAAAATGATGAAAATCTCTGGGAATGTTCTCTTGGAAAATTTCTTCGGTGTACCACAAAACTATGATCAAGTTGCAGAATGATAAGTTGTAGGTGTTTCGTACATACCTATATATTTCACTGGAAAACAGCTGGCAATGAACATTAGAGCTGTGGTACATAATATTCATTACATGAAACCCAGGAAGATATGACTGGTAACGAAAACACTTCAAAGCTTTTTAAACCAGAGATTTGTGCAGACTAATATCACTAAAAAGAAGGCTGTGGCAATTAATGTAAAAAAGAAAGTTTCCACAGGACTTAGGTGCACCCTTACTGCTTTCATAAGAATTAAGATGTTAAGTAGTAGCCAGGAGTTACTAATCAAATGCACTCTTGTGAGCACCTCTATAAAAGCACACGTTTTGGCAAGAGTGGATACCCCAGCAAATTCACCTCAGACCATGTTGTTCTCAGAGAAGCTGCCAAAAGACTAAGAGCTACATCTCAGACTCTTCAGGCCTCATTTAGCATGTTGCATGTTAAAGTTCATGACAGTACAATTAGAAGATTGAACAAGTATGACTTGTTTGGAAGGGTTGCCAGAAGACAGTCTCTCCTCTCTAAAAGGAAAATGATGGCAAAGCTGCATCTGAACAACCCACAACACTCCTGGAACAATGTCTATTGGACAGACAAGAGCGTGTTTTCACCATGTTTGGTTATAACACACAGCACCATGTTTAATGAAAACCAAACACAGTATATCAAGACAAACACCTCATACCAACTGTCAAACATGGTGGTGGAAGTTATTTAGTATTGTAAAGTCAAATGCACAGCCAACGGTCTGACAACTAAAGCTTGGCAGAAACTGAGGCCAATAATCCCAAGCACAGCAGCAAATCTACAACAGGATGTCTGACACAGAAAAGAATTAAGATGTTGCAATGGTCCAGTCAAAGTCCAGACCTCAACCTGAGTGATGTGCAGTGGCGGGACCTAAGAGAGCTGTACATAAACCAATGCCCGCAAACCTCCATGAAATGAAGCAATACTGTAGAGGACAGTAGCCAAAATTCCTCCCCAAGAGACTGAAAGTCACACTAAAGATGCTTACTTCAAGTTATTGCTGGTAAAGGTGGTTCTGCTAGTCCTGTGAAAACTTTCTTGCTCATAGTACATTCTGTTTACACACCAAAAAACCAGAAAACCCACATTATATATGCAAGAAATAACAAGTATGACAAGTCACCATTGGGTAGATCTCCTTTCTCACAGGCCAGCTCCCTTCTCTTGTCCAGCACATGCTCCAGAGCTGCCTGCAGCTTATGTGGAAGAATAGAGTCCTCATCATCCAGCTATAGAAGAGGAAAGAAAACTAATTTAAACAAACTTAACACACAGCCCACTCCACAAAACATCTTTTACAGTCACAACAAGGAACTCTTGTGTGACTAGTGACATTTTTTACTGTGCTCTTTCTGTTTTAATCTCTTTTTTTTCCTTTTCTTTTTTTTTACCTGTCGAAGGAAGCGGCTGTTGCCGAGGTCAACCACCAGGACCTAACAAGAGGGAGAATGATGTTATTTCCTGAAGCTATTGTTCAGTATAGGAAGTGCCCAGAGTAAAGGGCATCACGGGCAATAAATTACAAAAAAACGAAAGAAAAACCTTCTCTTACTTCTTCTATGGGCAGCTCTTTGAGTCGAGGTAGAGAACTGGAAAGGAGGCCAACTATAAAGGGAGTCGGAGTGCAGACTATATCCAACATGGACGGTGGGAGCACCGGGATGTATGTATGCTGCCAGGTGAAGGGATAGAGTAGAGCCACTACTGCATGACAACACTGAGACAACGTACTGTGGAAAGAGAAAGAAAGTGTGAAAAAATATTGTCATAATCTGGTAAACAGATGAATAAATCTTCCAATAAAACCAGAAAATGGGCAAGTGTTATCATTTGTCTTCTGTCTTACCTCCCTCCCTCCACCAACCACCTTACTTCCTATTAAAAGCGAGTTTTTCTGTCCCACTGTTGCCAACTGGTTACTCATAAGGGATTGTCTGATTGTTTGGATTTTCTCTCTATTATCCTACGATTTATGTTATAGTATAAAGCGCCTTTAGGAGATTTTGTTTCTCAGGTCAACTTTAAACTTTAAACTAATTTAACATTAGTATCATTCACCATGTCGTATGTAATCCCAAATCCCTGTACTATTAGATAAAACACTTCTATATTTGAATATATACATAGAACCTGTAACTATTTTAATATGAAAGCACAATGTAGGCTATTCTTGTACTGAGATAACATTATTTTCATATCTAATCCCATTTAATATGTTGGGAATTCCCAGAAATCATAGCTAGTAAACATGGATAATGTCCAGACAGTGATAATAATAGCTTTTGCTCTTTGATTCACATGTTCTGGAGAAATGTTGGTTCATATATGATAATATATCCTTGACATTCACAACAAAAGGAAAACACAAAATCACAGTAAAAAAAAGTCTAAAATAGAAAGAAAATCCCTACCACAAGATGGCGCTATCCTCCTAAAAAATAACTTCCCCTGCCAACCACTTATTAATGTGGAACATGTTGAGAAAAGTTCATTTATATGTTTCCCCATTCAAACCCGCTGTCACCCTAAAATGAGTGTTTTAATGGAGTGTGATGCAACACTTGCAAACTCTATACAGTGACAGCAGACACACTCACACACTGTTGGCTTAATCGCCACTGCATTTCCATCTGCTTGCAGTTAATTCATTATTTAAAAAAAACCCCAAAAAAACAATTAACGAGGCCAAATTTCCACTTCACGGCAGAGAAAGTGCAACAGCTCTGGTAAAAATGCTTTTAATGTAAGCTGTTTGAATACTATGGAATACTGTCTGAACACCGTAGTTTGAATACTAAGGATAAGAAAACAAAAACACACAAAACAGTTCACTCTGAAGAGCTTCATCAAATAATTTTTATGCTTTATGTATTCATACAGCATGAACCTTTAGGGTGTTTAAATCAGATTAAGAGGGACTTCTGTAGACGCCACATGTGTATCACAGCAGTAAGAAAGCCCTTTGGGGGTGGGGTGGGGAGGGGGATGACAACTATTGTGACGTATGAAGTGAAAGGTTCGAAGGAACCATGTTTGTTTGTAGACGTCAAACTGCACACATGGTGTTAGCTCAGCAGCCATGCTTTAAAGCCTTACTCCTTCTTGTCTGGCATCTATGACAGTTTTCCAGGGAAAAACTGATTGTTCCCCAGGCGACTGTATAACACAACAGCATTCCTTCCTCTCACACTTTGGTCAGCGATCTTCTTTTCCCCAGACTGCCTGTCTACTTGAAATCTCTGTGTCATATCATTCAAACTCTCTGATCTTTTCAGCATCACAACCCTGTCTTGCATAGTCTTATCAGCATGATTTATGAAGCAAACAAACTAAATAACACAGTGGCTGAACCCAGCAGCACGAGAGCCAACCTGAGTTTGTCAGCAGTGAAGATGACCCTGCGCTCCAGCAGCAGGGAGGCAAAAACTCTGAGGAGAAGACGCAGACTTAATGAAGAGAAGAGACATTCAAAGTCTACGTGTTCCAGGCGGGAATCTGACGGGCGGCACAGTTCTATCACCTGCAGTAAAGAAAGAGGCGTGTAAGGCACACAAAAAGAAGAAAGAAGACCCTTAGATACAAATTACAAAGCTACTAATGCGATTATTTCTATAGTTTTAAACAATGCTGATTTGGGTAATAGACTCCTTTGTAAAAATGTCTTTGTACCTCTGTCCCAGAGCCAGGTAGGAAGTTTTTGACGGTGATAGTTCTTCCTGGAGCAGGGAAGGGAGCCTCCATGATGCCTCTCATGAAAGGCTGCACCAGGGCAGGGGAGATCGCCCTCCTCTTTTCCACTTCATCCAGAATCTGTAAGAGACAGGAAAGGGAACACTTTGGTTTCAGCACCAGCAACCTGTAGTTATTGTGTTACAAAAAAATGACAAAACTCTATACAAATCTAATTTACCATTCAAATATTTGGGCCAAAATGTAGTTAAAAGATAAAATATAATAACATCTCCGTAATCAAACTTTACTCACCTCCCTGCTATTTATTCTTATAGAATTCTGGTTCTTACTTAATTAACATAATAATAATAATGTGCTGGATTTTGCTCCTGCTCTCTCCTCCTGTGGCTGTGCAAGTAGAAGGCCCTAGAATGCAACCATACTGCCAAATATAAACGACCATCTAACAGAAATTGCTGCAAATGAAAAAAAAATAAAAAAAATCTTCTTGTCACTATAGTTCCAGACTCAAATCCCTAATTTTCTTTTAGGAAAGTGGATATTATTAGCCAAATGCATTTATTCTGACCATAATGCAGTATGAATATGGCGCCACATTAAAACACAACAAACAGCTAACACCCTGACTCAATCATGTGTACTCCTCTACTCTACAAACACACTCTACGCATCTGTGCTGAATTAAAGCGTGTGTAGCTGATTGACTACATGTTGAAGATATTTAGAAAACTCTTCCATGCCCATGTATGTGTCCTTAGTAATCAAACTTTAGCTATAGCATATGTACGCTGCAAAGCATTTACACAGGTCAACATGCAGATGAATCTAAGGCTCATTACAGGGGAGCTCTTCCACTGAAGCGACCACATCAGCTGCGTTGCACATGTGTCGCTTTACTGTAGCCATGGATACGAGCCCCTGTGGGAAAAGGGACTGGGGAAAGTGTGGGTGGAGTTCTTTGGGCACCGAGGGTGGTACTTTTTAATGGTGGTTTGTGTTAACACGTGCAGTTCAGAGCAGTGTAACTGAATGCAAGTCACGGCTCTGAGTATAGTTTGCACATTTGTGCCTGTGCTTAAGTCACTGCTGTGTATCTACCTTGGAGAAGAGGTCAAAGCATCCCAGGCGGCTGACGATACAGTAGACTTCAGGGAGCCTTCGGCCTTTGCCACTGGGCTGTGAACAGCCAGAAGGAAAGAGACAGACAGGTTCATAACACAAGACTGCTCAACCAACTACAACTAGAGGATTAGAGCAGTGAAGCAAACCAAAGCCTTTATTTGACAGAAACTTTACAGCTACATTCATGAAAAAAAAACAAAAAAAGTCATCCATGTTGAAGAAATACGTTGGAATGAGAAAAAAACAGCAGAAGGCTTTAAACCAGTGGTTCTTAACCTGAGTTCGATCGAACCCTAGGGGTTCGGTGAGTCGGTCTCAGGGGTTCGGCAGAGCCTCAGCTGTGATATGCACGGCTCATTTTGTGCACCAGTAAAAAAAACATATGTATGTCTTGAATTTGAAAAAAAATCCTATTTTATTTTTCACTAAAGAGGGGTTCAGTGAATGCGCATATGAAACTGGTGGGGTTCGGTACCTCCAACAAGGTTAAGAACCACTGCTTTAAACAGACTATAATGAGGGATTCGTTTTATTAAGCCTGAATTAGCAGAAACCTGCGACCGTAACAGGAAGCATTGTAAGAGCATACCAGTAAACGACGGCAATATCCAAAACGTCTGCTTCCATCTTCACCAGTCAGTACAAATGAGAAGGTCTCGCTGGGGATGTAAAAGGGAAAGATAATTCAAACAATCATATAAAAAAAACATCTTAAAACTGTTAAATCACAAAAAAAACTGTCACAGTTCGGCTGTGTGGCAGGCAGGAGAAGGACCCAAACGCAAACTCACAGAGTCAAAAGTTAAACTCAAAAAACACAGCTTTATTGCTGGCGTGGAGTGGGACACGAAAAACAATACAAAATAAACTAAACTGGGAAAAACTAAAGCACAAGGAGCCACAGGGAAAAATCACACAGCTATGATGGAGGACGCAACACTGACAAAGAGAACCATGGGGCTTAAATACACTGAGGGATAACGAGGGGGAATGAGCCACAGGAGGAGAGCACAGCTGAGAGTAATTAAGCAGGACGAGGCAAGGGAAGCAAAACTAGAAACATTAACATAGAACAGACTGTGAAAGTAAAACAGGAAACACACTGACGGAACTCAAGACATGTGGACTTAACAGACTGGGGGAGACAGAACATAGGGATCTGAAACATGGAACAGAAAGGCACAGAAGATCAACATGAACATAACAACGCCACAGGGGAAGAGTAAAACTGAACACGATGAACACAGAAACACCAGACCTCTTCACAATAAAACAGGAAACATAATGAGACGTAGACATGACAACCCAAACTTCACAATGTAAGACACAGACATGAAACACATGAAAAGCAGGGGAGATTTACCATAGTTGGAAACACGAGGGGGAAATAATAAGAACTAGAAACACTTAAGCATGATAACAAATGAACTTAGGAACCTGAAGGGCTTACATAAACTAAAACATCAAAATGAACTAAAACTCAAAACACTGGGTCATAAGACCCAGGATCGTGACAAAAACAAAAAACGCAGGGTCAGGTTTTTACCACCAAAACCTTACTTTGTACTTAACACAGAGAGCCCTCGGGACAGGGTCACTCTGGAAAACAATCGCACAACACTTCCTAACCTCTACCTGACAGGTAATCATTCACTGCTGTTAACCTTCATGACAGGGGAGAGTGTCAGCCAGTCCACTTTAATCATATGCTTGGTTGCCCTCACCCCTCAGACATCTGCCTCTGGATAATTATTAGCCATCGCCATCACACAATCATCACTTCTCAGAACAATGTGTACATTGACCGGAGGCATTGAGTAATGCAGCTTGTAGAGCAAACAAGGAGAGTAATTTCTGTAATAACAAGTTAGGTGCATGGTGTTAGAGCTACCATTTCTCCTGAAGGCACTAAAGATTTGCTAATTTCCAGTAATTTGTCAGTCATGACTGATTAGTCTTTGGGACTTTCAGCTTTCAACTTTTCAAGTGATAATCAGTGAGGAAAACAGCTGAGTGAGCTGTCACCACTCCAGAGGGAAATTCCCGTGTCCACGTTTGCTTTCACTTCACTTTGTGCTTGTGTGCCGTGGCAGCATTCAGATCCAAACTGACCTGGGAAAGTTGTCGACGGGTGCCCAGTCTTTGGCGTCTGGGAAACAAAACTGCGGGATGACCTTCAGCTGGTCCTCAGTCTCTCGCATGAACTTAAAGCTCCTTTCAAGCTGGATGAGAAAAACCCCCACATAAAATAAAGAGATTCCAAATAGAGGTCAAAGCATTTAAATTAAAGAAAGAAACAGCGACAGTTATTTGCACAGCAGACGTGTAATGACTGAATATATAAAGAGTCACAGTTAAACTACTTAGTGCATATTTTGGCCCCGCATGTCTGAGTTCAATCAGTCTTTGATTTTAACTTATTAAAATTTGCTTCAATCAAAACTAAAGCAGTATCACTGCTCAAATCGCCACACTGCTCATAAACTGGGGTGTACATGTTTCCTCATAAATAATGGTCAGGCAGACAGCAGACAATGTCGATTTTCAAAAAGTTTACATATAATATTCAGCTTCACTCGTTTTGCTCCAGTAACACTTCTGTTTTACCTTGAGAGGAAACTGCTGTGTGACTTCCGGCAGGTACGGAACTCCAGCTTTGGTCTTATGGAGCGCAACAACTATAAAATACTCAAAGAGTTTCCTCTCCTGCAGTTCCATCAAATCCCTCTCCAAGGTCCGGTACCGCCCCGTCTGCCTCAACATGGACTGGACCGACACAAGCCGCTGGCTATGAGCTGTGGAACACAGAAACACATTTCATCAACATGCATGTATGCGATCCACAGATGTGTGTGTGAGTTGCAGTGAACCCACAAATTACAGCCTGCATTTCCAGCTTTAGCTATATCACAGAACTGGAAGAAAACTACAAAAGCTCACATCGTGCTTCTTTGTCATTAATATTAAAATGTCCTGCTGAATGAAAAACATTTACATTATAGATTGCACTATGTAGCACGTCTGTTTGGATTTTCACCTTTTAGTTTCTCCTCCGTGTCGCTTTCCGACTCGCTGTTCTCGTCTGTCACTGAAAACAAAAGAGAAGAAAAGAAAAGAGATTTATAGCACCAGTAAAGTCGGAAAAGGCCCCCAAAATATTAAATGACTTATGCAATACTTGTTTAAATAATGAGATAAAGGCAAGACTGCAAAGCACATGGAGTGGGTTGACTGCTGAGAGTATTAAAGGTAAACTATTAATAAACTACAACAAAGAAAAAAATGAAGAAATAAAATAATTTGTGCCAAAGGGTACATATTCTTAAAACAATGATCACAATCAAAATTAATATGAGAATTTTTTTTCCAGTTTGTCAAATTTTTTCTAGACCAAACAGTTATCATAATAGAAAACAGAAAGTTTTATAGCAGCACGTAATATTTGAATGTGGGCCCCACATGGGCTTTCTATTGCCAAGCACACTGTGGACTTAGTTGGTGTTATACTGTATTTAATGGCAACTGGGAACCCATGATTGTCTAAACATTGCCTTGCATGGTAAAGTCCTGTTTTTCTGTCTATGAGTTGCCTATTTTCTGTGTCTTTTGTTTTCATTGGACTACCAATCTAGTTTCCCTTATGAAGATTACTAAAAACTCCACAAGGTGCCAGACAATCACTGAATTAAGTAAAATTGAATTCATGTCTCTACTTGAGATGACAGACATATTGAAAAATGCAACCTCCTTCTTGAAAGCGCTGCAGTAGCGGACGCAATGTTTCGCAAGTTAAAGATGTCCGTGCAGTCAGTTTCAATTTTCTTTCACTAAATCAGAGATAGACAGTAGCCTGGTGTTCACTTGATGGCTCACCTCTCCCTGAGCTGGACTCAGCAGACTGAGACACCTTCTTCATGCGTTTCTTCCCTCTGCGCGCCTCGAAGATCCCATTGATCTTCACCACCATCTGGAGAAGTTGAGAACAGAAACACAAAGGCTTTAACCCTTTAAACTGATAAACAAAAATGTGCCTGTACCAAGATCCTTTCAGTGCAACCTCAGTGAGCCCTTTTCATTAGGTACTCTTCCACACAGGAAACGTACAGTAGAAATGTTCTTGCTCCTCTTTAAATCCCAAAGTGGGAGTTCGTACCTTAGGGATTTTCCTCCGTCTGCGATTGTAAGGGTCCCCTGAGAGACACGGGGTGTCGTCGGGGCTGCTGGGCGTGGAGGGGGGGCTGATACGGGAAGGTGAGGAGATGCCAGTGTCTCTGTTGGTCTTACGTAGCTCGGGGATCTTGAAGCTTCGTCGCTCCGAGTTTTGTCTCAAAAAGCCGGGCTTGGAGGAGAGCTGATAGGGACAAACACATTTTAGCATACTTTTAGGTTAGGTTAGGTTTTCCGATTCCATTGGATCTATTTGATTATCGTATTTATCCATATTTATCCATCCTTAATGTACCTTATTTGGTGTGCTGGGGACAGGAGATGAAGAGGCAGGTGAAATGCATTTGCTTCCCAAACAGCTTCTCTCCAGCTCAATATCTTCATAGGGGTTCTCCTTGGACGGGGGATCTTTAGAAGCAAAAACACATGTTTTTAACGTCACAAGTTACACAATAGCGCGCTCGTTCCAAAGCACAGATAAGCACTCTTTCCATATCACTCACGTTTGTTTTGCCAGACGATTCCTACTCCAGATGTGCGGAGAGCTATTACAAGTAGCAGTATGTGTAACCCAGCTCATATTTCATCATGATAAGACTTTTGCACAGCTAAAGTTAAAAGCAAGCCCTGCATATACGAAGTAGGGTAGCTTTCCAAAGCCTGTCTCTTTCTTTCTCTCCATCTGCCTCTGACTCTCCCCTGCTCTATCAATCCATCCACCAGATGTGACTTGTACGCAAATAAAGAGGGACGTTCAGTTCCCTGTTCCTTCTTGCTCAGGAAAAAGACAAAGGAAAAAAAGAAAAACAACAGATCAGTGTGCTGTTTTCCACATTGCTTGCTGAAGAGAGTGTCACACTAATCTCCATAATGTGTTTCTGTGTGCTATCAGCTAGTCAAACCCATCAAAGAGGCACGAGACTGAACACATGTGATGGCAACAGTTGCCTTCCTCTCTGTCTGCAAACAGTGACATGCGACTGTGTGTTCAAAGGGTGTTTGTGAAAAGCTTGTGGGTGGAGGGAGGCAAGACTTCGAGGACATCACAAGCATTCATCACTGCCTCCCTGAACAGTTTTATTAGTAGACATATAGTTAGTCTGACTCGCTTTACCCATGGGAGGTTATTGAGAGTTCAGTGAACAATGTCTGAGAGTTTTAACTAACACTGCTGTACAAAAGGAGGAAACTAACAAGGTTAAAATAAGCTCCAGCATCACTCAGAAGTAGTTGAACTTAATTTGATTGTTGCCGGCAAAAACAGCCACCGTTACATACCAGTCTGCCCCCCACCCCAACCCCTCCCCCACCGCCATCCCAGAGCCCTGACAATCACAGAAGCCAACCTCAGCTACAATGCAACCTCACACAACGCCACTATTGTGCGTTATGAAATTAAACGCGCTCTAGGTGGGGCCGGCATAATACGACAGACAATAAGTGAGGAATTTCTATTTATAATTTTTTAATAAAAGCTGAGCGGCAAAGCTCTAAATTACAAAAAATATAAAAAGAGTAAAGAGATTTTGCCCTCTTTGTCAACTCTGTCACTGAACTCTTTCTTTCTTGCAAACTTTGAGTCAGTTTATGAATTTGCGTGCAAGGCAAAATGTTACAGAGATAATTTTTTGGTATGTAATATTTACCTATTATGTCCTCATAGACATTCTCCTCTGATAAAGTGCGTGTTAAGCCCAGTCTGGATTGATGATACCAGTTCACCTGGGAGCTTTCTGCAGACGACTGAAGCAAATCCTCAAATTCGTAGGACTTCCTGGTGGACAGAGGAGCACAAAGACGAAAGAGTTTTGACTGACATCTTAAGGCGAACATGTGTCACGGTAATGTTGTTGATTTTTTCTTTTCACTTGCAAAACATGAAACTGATATTTCAGTTTGTTAGCTGCATCGTCAAAATAAACACATCTGTTTCATCAATCCAAATGTATCCACTGGAGCACAATGCATACATTTACACATGCGTGCAATCAGTAAATCAAAAGTCTTGGAATCAAAGTAATTCTGTGCAATTTTACTGCATTAGATTATACAGAATAATTATTTAACAGAGTACATCACAGTATCATGGCTTGCTCTCTTTATATGAAATAAAGTTAGATAAAGTAAATGCAGTGTCGCCGCTCTGACGCAGTTTTAGCCAAAACTGAACAATACTGGATGATGTGGATCTGGTGACTGGTGAAGGCACATCTATGGAAAAGCACCCTGCAATGGACACTCAAGAGGGAGACAGCCTGACCAAACAAAGGGCTTGACACAGCAACACACTTGAGCACACACTTGAGCGAGGCCTCCACATATGGTATGGAATGTAACAGATCCAAGCCAAGCTCCGAAACAAGAATTCAGACCACTGGAAAAAGCGAACAATAGATGTGCTCAATACTGCAGAGTTCACATTTTTTTGGTTTCCCTACAGAGAGTCCTGCTTTTTTGATTGTAACCATCTGAACTGAAGGGCTACTGAGAGCCGAAAAGTCAAACATCTTTAACCGTTTGCAATCAAAAGACTACTTTTCAGATCGATCAGATTTTGCACTTTTAACGTAATTACGCCAAATGAATTTTTAAGAGCTCATTTTTTTGTAATTCTGTGAAAAAGCAAAGCTTTTTGACATGACTCTTCATGTTGCTCTTCTATTATTCCAGTGGAGTTGTTTTGGATGGAGGAACTAGTTGCGTCGGTGTGTACATTCCTGAGATCAAACCAATGAGCTCATTTTGTGGGATATTTAGAAAAAAGGATGAGGTCACCGGTGATTCTGATTTACAGCAGATGTGGGAAATGTTGTGCACCTCCATGTTTGTTTAATGCTGACGGGGGAAGGGTTTAAGGACATGTACACCGAGCTATCGCCGGCCAATCCAGTTCCCACTTTACAACTTTTGGAAAATTTTAGCTTTTGCGGTGTGTGGGCTGGGTTAACTTTATTTTTCCACATTTTCAGCATGTTATTAAACTTGAGTAAAGATCTAACATTCTTGGTCAGGAAGGATATTTTTCCCTTCTTTCTTTTCAGTGTCTTACCTGTTGCTACTGTTACGTGCTTTATCTGCCCACGGTCTCCTGCAAACTCCTGGGGGTGGGCACGTGGGTAGAGGTGGAGGAGGAACGGAGGGCAAAGGAGGCAAGTTCCTTCTTCCCTTTCCCAAGAAAGGCCCTGAAGCTGGGGTGGCGGGCGGCGTGTGGTGCTGGAAGGTTCTTTGAGGTTTAGGGAGAGGGTTTATAGATGGAGCACCTGGCTCATTGTACACATTCTCTGAATCTCCATCCCTCCATCTCCGTGTCCCACTAGGTCGAGCCATGTCAAAAGTCCCAAAAATGGGCTCATTGCCCCTCTTTTCTGTCTCCTCCAGCTCTTCCTTAGAGGGAGGACAGAAGTAATTCCCTGGGAATGCCAGTGAAGGTCTGTCAGGAACCTCCTTTGTTGCCTTCTCTAGTTTCTTAACATGAGTTAAAACACTTTTCTTGTCTTGGGGTTGTTCTGTTGGCTTAGAAGCCCGAAATTCCCTCTCTACCATCACTTCTCTGTCTTTGTTTGCTGGGGCTTCTGGGGATTTAGGTCTCGAATCCCCCAGCTTACCAACATTCTCCTTCCCCGAGTCTTGTCTGTCCCAGCTGACAAACCTCTTGCTGTCTGTCCTTTGGACTTCTGTAGTTTTGGATTCCTTTTTCCTCACTGTCTCAGCTTCCTTCAGTGTCGCACTTAGTGGACATGTTCCTGAAATAGTTACTGGGACAGACTCCTTCTTGCCCTCCCACTGGGATATCTTATCACGGATGCTGGCGGTTTTGGCTCCTGCTGGGCTCTTGTTGTGGTTCAGCTTAGCGCACAGCCCGTTTTCCATGTTGGGAGCCCGTGGGTCAGTAGCAGGAGTCGTGGCTCTCCTGTGAGCCAGCATGGAGTCAGGAGGACCTGGGCTGAGGAGAGGAGAGAGGTGATTCTTTATGGACACAGCGGTGTCCCTCCTGTCTCTGTCCACTGGTGACCCACACACCTCTTTGGGCTGGGGCACCACTGCTGACGGAGCCTCGCCAAGCTTCAAGCCACAGCACTGGAGCCTAGGAAGGAAAGATACGGAAAGATGAGCGTGCACACAAATTAAAGGAGAAAAAATACTAGAGAGACATGGCAGTAAATCAGTTAATTAAGAAACCTGTACACGGAACTAAAGGACACAATTAAATCTCATTATTGTTTGATTTTAATGCAGACACAATGAAGAACCAAAATGAAAATAGCAAAACACATGGTAAACTCTGCATTTATACCAGCGTCTTGCGCAATGACACTTCAGATGAGCCCCTGACATTATTAGAAGAAGCTGCACACACTAATACACTTTTTTTTTTTTTTTTTTTTTTTGCCTGTCCCGTTTGGCTCTTTTGCCATCAGAATTGTTGTCTAAAGGCAAAGAAAGATGCCCAACGGATTTACTTTACCAAACTGACCATCCCAGCCTTGCCGTAATGGTCCATTTGATTCACCTTTTATTGTTTATTTTATTTTCACTTACTGAATACGGGACAGACTTGACTGGGGGAAAGAAGGGGAGAAAGAAAGAGGGAAAGAGAAACAGCTGAGAAGAGGGACGGGGGAGAAGGGCAAAAGGCAAACACTAATACACTTTTGACAAAGCCATAATATGGAAAAGGCCAACAGAGAACACAAAAATACTTCAAAAATAACATCTCAAAAAAACCACACACTATTCAGACAAGCTCTCCTTAAACCTGTCAAAAAGTTTAGAAATTCAACTCGACACATGACTGCAAGACTACAAAATGTTTGTTATAGATTATGATCTTCCATAACCAGAGCTTTTATGTCATGTGGGACAAAAGAAAAGGTTCAGTCGTTCTGAAACAGTGTATTACAGTTTTTAGGAAGGAAGTTTTCTGCAAGCTTGAACAAAAAGAAAACAAAAGATGCAACCAGACTGTGTGGAAGGAGCGAAAGGAAACCGAAAGAGAAAGAAAGGCAAAAGCTGCAGGCTTTTCTTGGTAAAGCAGCAGTGAGAACTATGTAGATTAAAAAAAACAGAGGGAGGGATTACATTGGACTGTTGTCAAATCTAATAATGAATTGTGCAATATTTTTTTTAAATTGTCCACTTCCGCTTTTACTGTACACAGCAGAGAATCTTAAAATTGGCCACACAATCCCAGTGCTTACGGTTCCACCCAAACCGAGCTTTGTTTTACGGGCCAAACAGGAATTCTTGTTAAAAGAGTTCAAACATCTGTTGGGTGCCTCTGTCTCAGCTGTGATTCACTCCTGGAACATTACTGAGTCATGACTGTTTGAACTCTGGGTTTGAGGGTCAAAGTTTACGAGCTACACACAAAGCTATTTCTGGAGAGGGAGATGCAAGTATGCGCAGATGACGAGAGGGAGCTAAGTGTGGACGTGCATCCTTTCTTTTCCGCTCCTGACCCACAAAACTCTGTTCTAGCCCAAAAGCCTATTCATCAAATGACTTGAATTTCCAACAAACAGAGGAAATGTGGCCTTGCTGGGTGACTTCTGATGACATTGCTGGATGTGAAAACCAACAGTCATGCAATCTAGAGGAAATCTCCAGGGAGGGGGAGGGGGGAATTACTTTCCTCAAAGACCTTCAAAGACAAGGCAAAACTTGATGAAAATATGATCACGGAGGAAAAGATATAATTCTCTTCCAAATTAGGAAGGTCAATAAAAAACAAAAGTTAAGGAGAGCCAGATTAGGTAGAGACAAGTGACTGAGTTACAGAAAAAGTGGAGCCAAAGAAGAAAAAAAATGGTAGTCTAACAATAAATAGCGGACATTTACTGCAATGTAACTAAGGGCAGATTCAGGGTCACCTGGGACAGCTCTAACGCTGTGCATTATTGAAAAGGAAGGTTTTAAGCCCAATCTTAAAAGTAGAGATGGTGTCTGTCTTCCACAAACTGCGAGCTGGTTCAACAGAAGAGGGACCTGGAAGATGAAGGCTCTGTCTCTCATTCTGCTTTTAAATACTCTAGGAACTAGAGTGTGCCATCCTAGAGCAAAGTTCTCTATGAGGGTGATACGGTACTTTCGGTGGGTCTCTGAGGGTGGAAAGGAGGCTACTGTAGGAGTGTTTGAAATGGACAAAAATATTCATCGGCTTTGGACTTTTCCCTGAGAGAAATGTCTGGAACCTTTTGAGCAACTGTGACTGGCATGGCAGGCCCTCAAAACAACAGACATCAAAATCTTCCACCCCTATTGGCACAAACAAAAAGGAAAATCCCATCATTATAATCTAAATAGAAACTAATGAATGCTGTAAGGATGACAGAAGGGGCCTTGGAGAGTGGTCATGGACGCATCAGACAGTGGCAGCAGGGGGGCAGTAACAGTATCAAGATGCCAGATGGCTGCCTCTGCCCTGTTCTGCTCCCCTTCCCTGCTATTGTTGTACTGTTGAGCTTAATGAAAAGGGGGGTCTCCTCCTTGCTTAAGTCCACTTCAGAGTTTTCTGTTGGCTATGGGACCATTTCTTGAAATTTGGAGGAAGTTGTGCTTTGGCCAGCTAGTATGTTCCACTACTGGCATTAACCGTACAGTTATTTATTTGGGGTGGCTGTGGTTCAGGTGGTAGAGCAGGTCATTTTACCAACTGGAAGGTTGGTGAAGTGATCCACGGCTCCTACTGTGTCAAAGATACTGAACGCCCAATCAGTTTCCCCGAACACAACCATTGGAGTGTGTTTGAATATCATTGTGTGTGTGATTAGGTTGCAGTAAAAAGTGAGTAGAAAGAAAGTGTATAGGTACCAGTCTATTTACCATTCGTATATCGAAGCTCCTCAATTAATTTCATAATGACAGATGAGTGTGTAACATCAAACTTATTACACAGAGGTAAATGTCCTTGTTTAGGAGGACAAAACAAACACCATACAAGTTGGAATCAGATACCATACTACACGATATCACAGAAGCAAAATGGCAACCTATTCAATTGTCTTTTAAGGCACCCACCCGTTGACTGATTGGTAGATGCAGTTGTCAGTGTTTGTACAGAGCAGCAGGGCCCTCCCACCGGTCATGGTGCTAGCAGCTGGCATCCTGAGAAGACAGGTAAAAAAAAAAAGAGAGAGAGAGACGGTCAGCCAGTCAGTCAGAAAGATGGAGTGTCTATTAAAAAGGAAAACAGAATTATATTTCAGCTTGCAGGTCAAAAAGTTACAAAAAAAACAGTATAAGCAAAAATATTTCAGCTTGTATTTTTTCTCATAAATAGGCAGACATATAGATTGATGAACGAGGACTGGGTCAAAAGAAGATGCTCCTTTCGAGGACTCTCTTAGGGAGTGGTGTGTGAAAGTAAACTACCAAATGGCTCAAACAAATCTCTTATTTTAAAACTCCTTTTTGAAGACAGCTGCAGAAAAGCAGACCTCACAGACTGCATGGAATACCACCAAACTACCATTCCTCACTTGGTCAGTAATTGGAGAATAGCACTGAAAAACGCCTAAACAGCCAACAGGCATATTAGGTTCCCATTAGCCATGTGGCATTATGGAAAAATACAAAAAAAGAAAAGAGAACCACACTGTAATGCAATTAAGATCCATTAGGATTATATCGGCGGTGGTGAGACAGGAGCACTCAACTTTTTATGTTATCCTCAGCGTTTTGCCCTTTTTTGCATTTGCCAGATCAGATTTCTGATGCACTGCAGCACACACACACATTTTGTTTTTGCACATTACTCCTTTCATTTCTGACAAGAGCTTCCGTAATTTGTTGTCTATCTTCCAGCCACACATTTTCCTGCTGTTGTTTATCACAGGAAAGTAGTGCCGATGCGAGGGTGAGGGGACGTGCTCAGTTTTAAATTATTACTGGGTCCATTTGTCAGCGCACAATGAAACCAGATCCACTTGGAGCGCAGCAAGGCCATCCATATGCAACACTGAACTGGAGCCACTGGTGCACAGTGCTCATTGCTTGGCCTGTAAACACTGGTGGAGGGCTGGCATGAAGCAATAGGCCCTGGCCTTTTGCTTCTGGCAAGTAGTAGTAGACGCAAGGAAAAAAAGAGATAGTTCAGGGCCAAGTCCTGCTGTATTCATGCTTTTAATTCTACAGTAAATTCACAAAGCCACTAATACATGCATTGCCACCCTGCTGCATAGCCAAACACAAAACCCCATATGAAAATACACCTACATAGACTTCTACATCCTGCCAAGGAGTCCATATGCCAGGCCCACACGCGGATTTATGTGTTTGACTTCTACCACATGTGCTCGGATACTTAGAGGTGTTTGCAGGCCGTTAAACATTTCCTGGCCTGGCTCTCCCTCTCTGAGGGGTATGTGAGCCAAATTGACCCAAATTCCACAAATTGTTGTCCTAACTGCTAGTGAGGGGAGAGACTCCAAAAAAAAAAGTCAAAATATCAAATGAAAAAAAAGTAAATTGCAAAATAATATAAATAGCTGAACTCTTCCCTGAGCTAATAGCATAAATAGCCCTCAGGTTTTTGCTTTATGTGTTTTCCTCTTTGAGAATGAAAGAGCAAATGGAGTATGAGGAAGAGTTGTGGTCTGGTCTGATTAGAAGCTGACCACAGGAACAATGTGTCATCCTTTTTAGCTTCTAGCTTTTGCCCACAGCTCAAGCCATTCATTCTTTTGTGTTTAGCTCCCCATCAGTCCGAAGCCTAGCCCCCGAGGGAGGAGGAGGAGGAGGAGGAGGAGGAGGAGGGAGGTTTGCATCAGCCATCCACTGGCCTGTAGGCCCAAATTATTTTCAGCTGTGAGCTGAGCGGGGTCACATGTTTGAGGAGAAACATCAAGTGATTTTTTTCTTCCTCCCCCACCTGATTATTTTCTTCTTACAAGAAAACCCCAAAAAAGAAACGAAGAATAGAAATCCAGCATGGAAAAGAGGGTGGGCGCGGAGAAGCATGAAGACTTCCACAGGGATGTTATGCCGTAATTAAACTGTAAAACTTTTACGATTTAATTCTTTTCTGTGTTGCAGAAGGGCGTTGCATGTCACGAGGGGGAAGGGGGTGGGGTGGATGGAAGACAGGAACAGAGGAGAGCAGTGGTGGTGCAGCTGGAGAGACAGGGGTTGTCAAAGCCAAAGAGGAAAGTAGATATTGCAAAGAAAAATATGAGTATACTGTTGCACTGTGAAAACAGTGCATGCTTTTAGGCTGTCCCACTTCATTGTTAGGATCCCCAAGGCCAAAATTCTCAGCCTTAAAAGGTAATTTGGTATTTTCACGCGATTCTGTCTTACTGGATTCTAACATTTTGACTGATGCGCTTCCCAGCACTTGCCTGAACCTGACGAGCAGCAGTGTATTGTATTCACAGCTTGTAAAAGCGGTAAATTCGACAGCATTGCTGGTTTTACAGCATTCGGTTACTGAGGAAACTTTTCTGGGAGGGTGCTAAGGCTTTTGTCTGCAACATCTATTGGCAGCCATTGTTAACGCTGACCTCTAGAAAAAAAGATGGCCGCCATAACAATGCAGAGGTTGAGAGAAGTCATCTGCTGAGACCAATAAAAACATCACGGGGAAACTGCGACCCAAAAGACCTCTACCTGCCCCGCCCCCTTCAGCCTCTGTCCTGTGATGTGTGACAGGCTGCACATGTGGGGCAGAGGAAATGGAAGGAGTACTGTTCATCCTCAGCTGCGTGGATGACACAGGAGGGGAAAATAGCCTGGAATGGAGATAATTGTCTGATGTTTATGACAATTATGGTTTGGATACCAAGTGATTTATCTACAAACAGTACTTCTGCTGCATTCTGTCATGCACTGACTCTATTGCTGTTTCTAATATTTATATTATTCATCCAGCGATCTGAAGAAAAAATCAATGACAAAAATATATCTAACAAAGGACAAATTTCAAAGCAGTCATGGACTCAGGATGGAAAGAGTCTTGGTGGTTGGTAAACACTACACAGCACTAAATACCTTTAAACCTTTAAACCTTAAAAGATAACAGAAGCTGGTGTCAGAGGTAGGGCATCAGAGCCAAGCATCAGTTGCATAACAAACCCCGTGGGAGATTTTATCAGCAGATGGGCCCTCGGTATCTGGACACGGACAGATTCACATAAACACACCGAAAATATACCACAGAGAGAGGGATGTTGCTTATGTTGCTAAATGTCAAAAAATACACGCTGAATATAATGGTAAATGTACATATAAGAGAGAGAACAGTTTTTAAACATGTTTATGGTTGTGGTAAAAAGCCTCTCAGTTCTCAGGTATAATGGTCCAGTGCTTACCAGGTCTTAAAATTAGGTAAACACAACGAAAAAGTGACATATTGCACGGTGTAATTCTTTATTTACTAAAAATAAGCCAAAATGCAGAAGCACTCTGTGAAAATCTAAGTATAATAATAATCATTAGTAACTATTTTTGCGTGACTTCATCACTCTCTTGTATCATCATGGAACAAATTTGGCCCACACTTATTTTTCAATTCATTCGGGTTTGCGGCCATTCATTTATGCACAGCTCTCTCAAAGTCCTGGCATTTCAATCAGGTTGAGGTCTGGGCCATTCCAACACCTTGATTGTTTTCTTTTTCAGACATTCTTTTGCAGATTCACTGCTGTGCTCTGGATCATTATCCATTATCATTATCAGCTGTCAAAGACAGCTTCACATTTGACTGTAGAATACTTGCTATACTGCTATACAGAGGAGGTCATGATCAACCCAATGAATGCAAGGTGCCCAGGTCCTATGGCTGTGAAATATCCTAAATATTCACCCCTCCAAAAGGTTCACCATGCTTGACAGTTGGTGTGAGGTGTTTGTGCTGACATGCTCTGTTTGATTTTTGCAAAATGTGTCGCTGTGCATTATGGCCAAACATGTCCACTTTGGAGACACTGTTTCAGAAGTCTTGTGGTTTGCTAAGAATTTTGAGTAATCCCTACATCAAGTGTTTTTCCAAGGTATGCTGTTATATGTTATATGATATGTGTTAGCAAGCACAAAAAATTACCCAGCTAGACACACAGCAGTCCTTTCATAGATGATGCTGAACTCAATTATTTGATGACAATGTATTGATGCTTACACAAATTTTCTACGCAAGGATCTACTTGTTTGACTAGTCATATATGGTAAATGGTAAATGGCCTGTATTTGTATAGCGCTTTTCTAGTCCCTAAGGACCCCAAAGCGCTTTACACAACCAGTCATCCACCCATTCACACACACATTCACACATATATAGAAGTTGACCTAGTCTTTGCTATGAAGTGCAAATATATTTTTATGCATTCAGACAGTGATATTACCAGTCTTACTTTTCTAACTTGGCAGAATATTATTTTTTTTGTACATTTGCTCCAAAAATCATCTCAGGTGTTGATATTTGGTGATAACTTGACAAAATGTTGCTATTGGAATGAAACCTTTATCAGACTCTATGTAGGGGGTGCTGTCAGTGTTTCACTCTCTGCTTCATCAGACCTTTAAGTCACTGTCAGCAAGCTGTGGGCCGGCTGCTGTTATCAAACTCGGGAGGCCTGTCTGCCTCTTCTCTACAGCTGCTTCTCATAAAGATTTCATCCTCCTCTCCGTCTCTCTGTCCAGCCCTGCAGGAACAGCTAACACCATGACATCATCATTCCTCACTTGTCCTTCCCCAAACTTGTTCTTTTCTCTCTGTCACTGCGAAATACCTAAAAAGGACAAAATTACTCAGAGCTCACACTTCATTTCACAGATATCACAGCTTGGAGTAAATACAGCAAAGTAACTTTGGGTGGATAAACTACTGGAGTTAGCCTTTACATAACACTAAAAAAATTATTGCCCAAAATGTGAGTTATAGCAAGTAAAGAAGAGATGATCATTCATGTTCTTCTGATTCTTTCTGCAACCAAGGCAGAGCTGGAGACCGTATCCCTTACATGATGTGGTTCAGTATACGACGTGCCAAAGCCGTGCCTGTGATCAATTTAACACTCCACTGCACATTTAGCCAGGTTCTTCTGGAATGGCAAACTTGGTGGTTTTTTTCCTAACCGTCCTTCACTCTTTTATTTCTCTCTTTCATTACCGCTCTTTCATTCCTACTTAGTCTTAAAGTTGCGGGGAGAAAAGTATGATGCAGAGGAAGAAGCAAAGGGAAAAGGGGGCGGGGTTTAATACTTTGCCCACTCTCTTCCATACAGAAAGCAGAAATCATGTAGAGCCAATTTATTGTGAGGCATATGTTAGGAATCCCAACTGGCACGCTGCCTTGAGCCCTTGCAGGGCTTGGAAAGGTTGTGCCTGATTCTTAAAGAAGTAGGGCAGAACGGTTTGATGGTAAAGGAAAAAATGTACAGAGAGGAAGAGGAGGAGATGGTCTGGCAAATAAAAAATGGAATTTTATCACAACTCTGCAGTCTCCCTCTCTCTGCTTCTCTCTTTGTGTCCTGTTCAGGGCCCCTGCTGCTTTTCCAAGCTGATTCCATAGCAAGGCCTTGGAGAAAATCCAAACAGAAAGACTCTGACTATGAGTGCCCGTGTACAATATTTGGCCACGCACAGAAACACTTTTACAAGCCTGGAAAGTGCCCACTCACCGACAAACACACATATGCACACACATTGTGCAACGTGCTGTCCAAACCCATTGATAATCCCCCTGCCCCGCTGTGGTGTGTCCCCTTGGCCCTCTCCCTCCATTGTAAGAGGAGGATGGACGTGAGACAGCATTGAAACTGGGTTAGCCTCAAAAGCAGACAGGAACTGTGGGGGGATACCATAAACAATTAATTTCTCCCTGTGTGTGTGTTTTTGCTTATCAGTCCATTCTAAATATACCATTGTATCCATTGTTATATTTCTAATGTCGCATATACTGTATAGCATTTCTTGTTATTGTGGTTGTCATTTTTAACAAGAGACTCCCGATGACTGGTGTCTAGAGTCTATCCCACTGGGAGCTGGGATCATGGACCAAAATATTACCTAAGAAAATGTAAACAAATCTTAATTATGACTGGGGTGACAAAGAAAGCCACTGCAGGCGCAATTAGGGCGTGAAGGCACAGCCATGCAACAGAATGCGACACCATTTGTGAGGCTTTTTCACACATCAAGTGAGTACTTATTTATTTGTTTGTCTTTGTGCACTCATATGAATAGGAAATGTGATTCAGTTCGCCGGAAGCTTAAGTAAGAGCAACCTCCTGAAATGAAGTCATTGGGCTTTTCCGCACAAAGTGTTTCTGCTTACAAATTCACCCCATACAGTAAGAACTTGGGTTTGCTTTTGATAAATGGGACAACTTTGGCTACCACAAGGTCAAAATGGCAACAAGCAGAAGGAAAACTCCACACAAGCTCAGCAAAATCCTCCCCAAAAGTCCTTCGCACTTGATCTCCACTTGTCAAGAGTTTATAAATGATTCATCTCAGGCTTTTAACTCCATTAGAATTTGTGGCTTCCATTTTTCATGTGGTTAGCAGGTCAGTCGTACACTAAAGACTTAAATGTGATATTGTGATTATGTTTGGGAGAACGTTTAAACACTGTTTGCAAGATAAATGCTGAAAATCAGATTGATCCTCTGAGTCTTTCTTTTTAAAAACTCAACTGACCCGGTGGAAAATTGCAAAATGAAGTATTTCCTCCATCTTAACAATGGATTTTACTAATCAACAACACAAGCTCAGAGGCTACTAAGAGGCATTAACTATCTCCATCAGTGAAGAAAAGCTTCGTGAACAAAATGAGAAGAAAAAATAGAAGTGAAGGATGATGAGCCTGACTTGTAGGCATAGCAAACAAATCTCTTTTTCTTTCTATCCCCCCATCTGGGAAAGCGTGTCGTATTTCTTCTCCTTGCAGAGGTGGAGCATCTGTTCGCCAAATCCCTCCCATGGACTTGTCAGCCCCTCCTGTCCACTGACACAAAGCTCCCATCAGCACAGCTCTGACTCATCCCCAGTCTGCTCCCAATTACCCTTCTGGCTCCAAAGACCAAAGACCTTGCCAACTCATTCCAAGGCCAATTTTCAGCTTTCAGTTTGGCCTACATTACCCCCATAACATTGTCCCTGTTAAGTCCAAAATAGGGTACCTTTACAGCTAATACACCACTTTAGTTTGAGCAAACCTGGAAGAATGTAGTTTAAATCTCAAAGTGCTCAAAAAGTGCTTTTGGGATTTTCTGCATAACTAGAATGACATTTTTCAGTTCAATTCAATTCTGTTTTGTTTATATAGCACCAAATCACAAAGCAATTGCCTCGAGCCACTTCACTTTGTAATGTAACGGCCCTACAACACTAGAAAGAAAACCCCAGCAATCAAATGACCCCCTATAAGCAAGCACTTGGCAACAGTGGGAAGGAAAAACTCCCTTTTAACAGGAAGTAACCTCAGACAGGACCAGGCTCAGGGAGAAGCAGCCATCTGCCACAACCAGCTGGCGCTGAGGGGATAGAGACAGGACAAAAGACAGAACACATTTTCAACACCAAACTCAAGGAAGGAGTGTCAGAAAAAGACAATCTGATAGTCACAAACTACTCAGTGACTCACCAGATGTGCAGAGGTTAGAAATTAAAATGTAAAACATTCAGCTCCTATCCCACAAATACAATGGGATTGCCCTATGCTAAGAAACAAGGTCTCGGTCTAGGAGCACCTGTAGTTGCAGCTCATATAAATTATCACTTACATAGTAAGTATGGTCTTTGACAGGAAATCTTGCCAAACAAAAGGCAATGAGACTTTCTATTTGATGTGATGAATTTCAGCGGATGATTTCTTAACACCCGCAAGTAGCATAGCGATAGAGGCGCCTCTTACGCACACTTACTGCTGTCACACAACCATAGATGTCTATGTTTTACCAAGCCCTCGAAGAGATGGAAACAATCCCAGGGCATGACACCTGAGACCTGGCTCTGCTATCAACAGCACCCAAGGGGCCAGGATTTTACAGACATGCGAGGAAGCGTCACTTTATACGCCATAATTCATGTGGGGAAAACACATCCAACAGTAAGCAGCATTTATGGCTATCTGATATTATACTGTGCTGACACACAATGTGGGTTTCTTGAGCCTAATGGTAAAACCTTTCCTCTCGGAGAAAGCTTCAGCCTGCGCGAATGTGCTGCAGTGAGTGGACTTACACATCCTTTCAACAATAACCTGGCTTCTTGAGCACACTAACATTATCCTCTGGGCCCCTGATCAAATTTCTCCTCAAAGCCACAGTCTCTGAGTTGAGCTCCAATGTCAAAAAATCCTCTCTCTCTCTCTCGTTCTTTCTCCTTCCTGTTTTTTTCACGGTTTCATATTTTAAGGGTTTCACTTGAGAATTCCCACCAGAGATCCCACCCCCCCATCCCATCCCCTGCTCCTCTGCATGCCTGCACAGAAACAGATTTTTGTAATTCGCCGCCAATCCCTGGGGGAGCTGAAAAAGGCGAGAGCTTGGGAAAGTGCTCTTCTGGAGTGCAAACTCCAGAGTCAGAGCTGACGTTTTTGACCTCCACACACCCCTTGACCGACAACTGCGAGCCTGGGCCGAGCGCGCTGGTGGATGAAGAGAGTTTAGCACCAGCGGAGCAAGCCAAAGTAAACTGATGTAAAGACGTGCATTTCCGCTTTCGTGTCTTCAAGAAGAAAGGTGTTTCATTTTGTCAGTTCATCTAACTGATTTATAATTTCTGTATGATACCAGAGTCACTGAAAAACTTACAAAGAAGAAACTTGTGCAAAAATGTATTCTGTTTTTTTAGTTAAATATTGCTAAACTAGAACTGCAAACCAGCCAATAAAGCTTTGAACTGTATTGCAATAAAATACAGAAATTACATTATGAAAACCATAATTAAGCTGGAGACAGACAAAGAGACAACTACTACTTTCTCTCCATCTAACAAGACAGTGCTTAGATGTGATTTGGTATGATCAAAGCTGCTCTGTGTCTGCAGATTGTCTGGGGCATCTACTCATTATGTTGTTACACTTTGATGAAATCTCCAGCTCCAGGTCCAGATAAAGTATTGTTTTAATTGTCATTTTAGAGTAGATCACTAAATTCACAGGTAAACAACCTGTAAATTTAGAAAAGAGAAGAGATTCAAACTGTGCACTAACCTTTTCCCACTTTGCTTGGAATGCCCATCATAACAAGGCAACCTGAGCCCAAATCAATGAGGTGTACAGCCACATTATAATTACACTTTGAACCCAGATGGACACATTCCTTTCCAGACTGCAGCCTTCTCCACCTACAAGTATGTTTTTTACTCCCACCAAGTTGGGGATGTTAAGCAAAGAGTAAATGCATGTTTCTTCTTAAACACAGTGTTTGTAGATGTGCATGGAAAGGTTTTGTACCAGTGAGGCTGTAAACGTTCTCGCCTGTATTTCCATGTCTTTGTTTGAATCTGTCTGCGCCTGTTTTTCTGCATGTGTGTGCGCATGTGCGTGCATGTGTGTGTTCGGGTTTATGCCACACGCCGCCAACGGGCACAGGCTACAAAGCCACACGGGGCTGGCACTTTGGTTTGGATGGTGGTTGTCAGCACTGGTTTTCCCGTGATGATTTTCCAAGGCCACATCTAACAACCTGCCATCCAGCTGCAGCTGCCTCTGTCTATGCCCATCTCTCTGCTAGAGATTCACATTCTGCACCGCTGTCTATGTAAACAGCGCAGCAGGACAGAAATTCGGCATGCCATGTCCTGTTAAACGTTCCAATTAGTGTCACAGCAACCATTTTCCCTCTGGCTGTGGTCAGAGCTCTTTTTAATATAAGTCAGACATTGAAAGAGAGAGAAGATGCCAGACAGAGCGACAGCTTGCATGCGAGAGGCTGGGGGCACCCAGATTTCTCTGTGTGTATTTGTGTGTGTTTGTGTCAAGGTTACGGGTGAATTTGAAAGCTATATGGCCAGCTGCCAACTGGATAAATGACTCCAGTATCCAGTGTGATGGTATGCATTATCCGTGCATAAATATATGCATTTATGTGAGTTGAAACAGGATTCCAGGTCTCTAAGATGGTACGAATTATTCTTGCATCCGTGTGTGTGTGTGTGTGTGTGTGTGTGTGTGTGTGTGTGTGTGTGTGTGTGTGAGAGAGAGAGAGAGAGAGAGAGAGAGAGAGGAGGTATCAAAGGTTGTTTTTTTTTTTACTATGATTAAACCCATGGCCATCTAACAACATCACAGATAAATGCCCACTGCCACCACAACTTGGAAACCAGAGGAATTCTTTGACCATCGCTTGTTCTTTCAGGGTATGTCACTGTGGTAACAACGGCGGCTGTAGGAGATTGGCCTGGGGGGGTCTTTAAGTTGCACGCCACCCTGCGGAGCAGCTGTCAAGAGCAGAGCGCCTATAAGAGGAGGGGTGGATGGGCCGTAACCTCCTAAAGGCCTGCTGTCACTTTTTGGAGTTGAAAACAATAGAGGAGACAGATGTCACGGACACACACACACACACACAGAGAAACACTGCTAAAATATGCACACAATACAGTGAAACTGCAGTACACAGATATGTGCACGGGCTTCATGTGTGCACAGCTGTCTGATACATTTGCAAAACAAATCCATGAAAAGTGTGGGTCCGCGTAAAAACAGGTCCGTAACAGTTAACTTTCTTGCAAAATAGAGACCTTTGCGTCAGCACGGAGCTAAAACGCTGCTTTCCTGGATGTACTCGTACTCTAGTGAGTCATTCCAATGAATCAAGACTGATTTCTCCACTTCAGTATGCATCCAAGTAAAAAAAAACAAGCCAGTGCACTCATGAAAGATGACCAATTTGTCACAATACTAAACATCTGGTGTTTCAGAATTCAGGACCCCCCCCCCCAAACACACACACACAATGAATACATGCTGATGAAACATTCTCTGAGTAGATTTAAGCCCTTGTGCTTTGCATGTGTTGATGTGTCTAAGTGTGTTTATCATGAGGGAACACATAGATGGACGCTGAGTGAAAATAACATGGATATGAGTGTGTCAGGATTTTGGTGTGAAAAGTCAAACAGGGAAAAGTGGAGCAAATGGCTGAGAGCAAAAATGAGTAACAGAGGAGGGGCATGACTGAAAAATAGGGAGGGTAGAAATCCTGTGTGATGAATGCAAAGTCACAAGTGCTGACTTTTCCTCTACAGTGCATATTGTCTTACACCGCAGCCATGAAGGCAATTAGCCTCCGATCTTAACTCAGAATGCAAAAATCCAATCTGCCAGGCCAGTGTGTGTATGATAGTAACACTACTACCAGACACAAACACAGAGACAGACACAATGTGTTTACAGGAAAAGACTGCAGCTCACTTATTATAAGTTTGCTGACTAGCAGACAGATGGTCCCTGTGTCTTTATCTCCAGCTCTATAAACCTTCTCTCTGCAACGCTGGGGGAGTCAGCCATTCTCAATTCAATAAACGTCCCAGCCTTACCCATTTAAGTGAACCTAAAGTACAGAAAAAAAAAAGTTTGGCTGCGCCTCAGTCAGAAATATAAATATTCCAGTGCTGCATGTTCCAAGGATTTTGTTCTTGGGTTTAATGATCACCCAACAGACTGAAATACTCGAGGAGACTTGAGGAATCCACTGGGATGGATTATATTGGCTGACTGATAGCCATCCTTTGCTTACAGGACATGGCAGACGATCCTTCAGTTTTACAATCTGCTTTGAAACAGAAAGTACTGTATCAAACTTATTATTGTCTCTTTGACCACTAGTGGCATAGTAGAGCAGTGTTTTTCATCCTGCGTGTGCACGCCATAGAATGCGTTGTTTTTATGAGACAGAAGTATTCACGTTTGGATAACAAGGTGGAGCGCAAAGTTATGAGCTAATGCTACCACGTATGGTTGGTAGCTGCATCTTTAGACTACATAGGTGCAAAGGACAGACAAATATAACCGCCTTATATGGGCATTTCTACTTCAACTGGCTTTCAACACAAAAAGCAACCATATTTGCTGAAGGAAACGGAGAGGAGATGTTACGGCTGGCGTTCCGCTTTCTTGGCAATACCACATATCATCAGTACAACAATGATGGAAAGATGAAGTTTCTCCAGCAAGTTTCGGAATATTTCCAAACAAATAAAATTTTGTAATGTTGTTTTAAGAGGTAGGAAATGCATTCAAGAATTTTGCTGAGAAAGAAGATAAACAAGACTGTGTTTGTTTACAGTGAATTTAACATCATGGTGCTTTTTTTATTATCTCCTGGGACATATCAACATATTACAGTAAGTTATAGTTTAACAATAATTCACAACGGTGACCTCTTTATATGTAGGTGGTGATTTTGTAGTATTAAATACTCTTTTTACAGCCATGCCACATATTCACTTTGCAGCATAGCCAACATTGTGATGCACTATATTTTCATTCATTCTTTTTTTAAAAAAAGACTCCTTCTGGTTGCTTTCTGTTTCTCCATGGTTACTGTGCAACTTGTCTATATATTTAAAGAGATACTTAACAGCTATTGATGTGGATATCTACATAATCCACACTGTCCTGTGAACCAGAGTCCAAAGATAAAAGGTTGCTAAACAGGAAAAACTGAAAAGAAGAAAAGTACTGTTGTGGACCTCTGTTTAATGACTACAGCACATACAGTATATTATAACATATGAACTGCAGGCTCTCAAGTGTAATGACATTTTATCCCAGCTCCAAACTCTCACTAATGCATACTCGTGCATACAGATCATTTCCCGATATTGGTAAGCTGACATTTTTCTGGAACTACCTGAGGTTTCCACCCAAGCTTGCCCCCTCACAACAACACAAGCAATGCATGAAGAGGTGCCTTTGTTCACCACGAAGAATGCTCATCTCACTTATCCCCTCTTTTCTGTCTCTCTCTCTCTCCCTTAACAAGCCAAGTTTGGAATGCAGCACACACTTTGACCATTATCCAAATTGTCACCAGACCATCTACCCACACGCTGTTTTCATTTAATAAACGCTGAGAGCTGACAACCGTTGAGCACGCATGTGCACAAACAGCTCACAGAGGTCCAGAGAGCTGAGATCCGTGGACTTGATTCAGATGTTTTTTTGACTGACTATTTGAGCAACACTCAGGATACCTTAACTGCAGCCAAAGCAGTCCGGGATAACCGGTGACTCATAAAAATTCAGAGGAAACCATACCCTAACTTCTGTCGTACATATTGCATTGAAGAAACATGGACGCGCTTTCTTTATACAAACAAGCATTATATGTGAGGACGACTTGTAAACGCACAAAGATTGCTTTAAATCCTTTGCCAATACTAATTTAAAAAAAACAAAAACCAAAAGTAGCAGTAGCTTCCCAGGAAAAAAGTTTTCACTTAGTTCAGTAAAAACAATAATTTATAGAAACATGTGAGAAATGAAATCTTACCTTTCTGAGCTGGGTGAGCCCTGGTGAAGTGCTCCTGGGGCAGTTTCTCATTTTGCGAATCCTGACCCCGCAGAAGACAGCATCCACTTGCATGCTTCCTTTGCATCAGAGTATTTTGCCTTTCTTCCTCTCTCTCTCTTCCTGAAGTTTGAGCAGCCTTACCCCTGCCTCTCACTTCTCTCACTTTGCATTGCCCTTGTCAGTACCTCCCACGTATACACACAGAAAAAAGACACTGGGTGCAGGGTACAAAAAATACTCTGAAAAAGTCACAAAGTTGGGGATATGCCTCCTCCTCCTCTGTTCTTCAGTCTTCTGCCTGCGAACTAAAACCTTTACGGCTCCTTATGCCGTAAACGCACACTCAGAGACTCCCTATCTCTCAGTGACACTGACTCGCTCTCTCTCTCTCGCCCCTTCTCAAACTTTTCCCACCCCTCCTTCCCTCGAGCCACCCCCTCCCCTTCTTCCTTCCTCCTCTCGCTCTCTCTCCTCCTTCTTCATTTTCCATCATCACCCCCCTCCCCCCCCACCACAACTCCTCCCACCCACCTAAACCCCCCACTGCTGAACTAATCTGCAGCTGGCCGGGTGATTGGAGCCCTGGTTGCTAGGGAAACCGAGTGGAGGGGGGAAAAAACTGAAAGAATGGCGCAGGAAGGGCCAAAGCTGAGCGCAAGTGAATACATAAATAAAAATCCAACTCCGGGAGCCAATTAATCAGTTTTATCTTCTCAAAGACTTCACATGTGACCAAAAATCAGTGGCAACAACAACCACAGGTAGTTAAGTGCTCCAAATGCTCAGTGTGTGTGTCTGTGTGGTAAGATTTCAGAGATTTCAAAGAGAAAAATGGTTTGAGCTGATTACTGACCTATCCGTGTTAGGAAATACAGACTGAGGAATTCAGCTCCTCATCTTAAGCCCAAGGCAGCAGGGTAACTCAATGATCCTGTGGAGAAAGCAGAAAACAAGACCAGACAGGCATACTGATGACCAGGGCCATTGAATATTAACTTGTTCAAACCCACACACACTCTCTCTTTAGTAAGTGCATTATTGGAAGCTTAAAGACATAAATTCTTCCAAACCTGTCAAAAATCACACATGAACATGCAGTGAAATAGATGTTAAAGAGGCCTAAGACATGTCACATCTTAGATTGAAAAATGTTACCTAACAGCAGCACTGCTCTGTGAGCGCCTGCAGGTGTTGTATACTTTAATCAAGCATTAGTTACTTTTTTTTTTTTTTTTGCTTAATGGGTCCATTAAAGTTGAAATATGCTTTATTGGTGTGACCGTTTCTGTATACAAGAATGTCAAAGCGCCAAAATATGAAAACATATTTAATGTAAAGTTGTACAACAGTCAGGTGTTGACTCTGGGTGATTCATGTTTCAGAGTGTGTACTCTGTGGTAGTTTTTTCCACCATAGATAACTAATAACACACATACACTGCTGTTAAAAAGTATTTGCCCCCTTCTGAGTTTTTTTTTCTTTTTTTTGCTTATTTGTCTCACTTACAGATTCCATCAAAAAATAATTAATGACACAAAAATGCAAATGAGTAAATGCAAAATGTAGTTTTTCGAGCGTTTATTTTATTTAGAGGGGGGAAAAGTTATCCAAACCTTGTAACTGGTTGTGCCACTCTTGGAACAAACTGCAATCAAATGTTTGTGATAACCAGAAGATAAGGAGTCTTTCATAACACTGGCTCATTGGTCCACTCTTCTTTGCAGAGTTGTTTTAATTCAGTAACCCCGGGGGGTTTCCGAGCATGAATAGTCTGTTCAAGGTCAAAAGGCCAAAGGATCTCAGCCAGATTTAAGTCTGGACTTTGACAGGGCCACTCTAACCATTCAGAGGTGGACTTGCCAGTGTATTTCAGGTCATTGTCCTGCTGCACGAACTGATGGCTCGATATAATATTTCATTATTTCCTGGTAGACAGCAGAATTCATAGTTCCATCAATTACAGCAAATCGTCTTGGTCCCGGTGCAGCAAAGCAGCCCCAGACCATCACACTACCACCATCATGTTTGATTGTTGGTATGATGTTCTTTTTATGAAATGCTGTATTAGTTTTACACCAGACTCAAACCTTCCAAAAAGTTCTTTTCTCCTCAAAACCCTCCCATGGGATTTCTTTAGATGTTCTTTAGATGTTGTTCCGGGTTCATTTGTGACCTCTCCGATGAGTTGGAGCAATTTTGGTAGGCTGGCCACTCCTTTTAAGGTTCACCACTGGGCCAAGTTTTCTTTGTTAGTGGATAATGGCTCTCACTGTGATTCACTAGAGTTCCAAAGCCTTATACATGGCTCTGTAACCCAGGCTGATAGATGTCAATTACTTTGTTTGTATTGGCTGTACTCCTGTATTGGCTTCCCTTCATTGGCTTCCTGTTAAATCCAGAATTAAATTCAAAATCCTGCTCCTCACATACAAGGTCTTAAATAATCATTCCCCATCTTATCTTAATGACCTTGTAGTGCCATATCACCCCATTATAGCACTTCGCTCTTGCACTGCAGGCTTACTTGTTGTTCTTATTTAAAAGTATTTCAAAGTAGAATGGGAGGGAGAGCCTTCAGTTTTCAGGCCCCTCTTCTATGGAACCAGCTTCCAGTTTGGATTCGGGAGACAGTATCTGTACTTTTAAGATCAGGCTTAAAATTTTCCTTTTTGCTAAAGCATATAATTAGGGCTGGATCAGGTGACCCTGAATCCTCCCTTAGTTATGCTGGGGGACTCCCATGATGCATGACCTTTCTCACTCACTATGTGTTAATAGACCTCTCTGCATTGAATCATACTTGTTATTAATCCCTGTCTCTCTTTCACAGCATGTCTTCTATCCTGTCTTCCTTCTCTCACCCCAACCGGTCGCAGCAGATGACCATCCCTCCCTGAGCCTGGTTTTGCCAGAGGTTTCTTCCTGTTAAAAGGGAGTTTTTCCTTCCCACTGTCGCCAGAGTGCTTGCTCATAGGGGGTCATTTGATTGTTGGGTTTTCTCTTTATGTATTATTGTAGGGTCTACCTTACAATATAAAGCGCCTTAAGGCGACTGTTGTTGTGATTTGGCGCTATATAAATAAAACTGAATTGAATTTGTTTGTCAGCTGTTTCTTTTGCTCGTGCAGCTATTTGAGATCTTTAAGCCTACTTCAGTTTGTCACACAGGTTCTATTTAAGTATTTTTTTTTGATTGAACAGGTCTGACAGTAATCAGGCCTGGGTGTGCCTTCACAAAATTTCAAACAGCATTACTTCAGCAAAACAACTATCTTGCTGATCTCTGAGCCTAAACCCTGACCTCCCCTTTGAAATGCAAGAGAGATCTAAAAAGCCTAGCTTGTCCTTCAATAGCTGTGGGGGTAATAGGGTGGAAGGTGGAGGCTAGCAACATCTGTTTGGCATTTATGCCACCTTATTGTGTTGCTGAGTCCTCTATCAAGCCTACAGCTGGGATCCTGAGAGTGTACTGAGCCCACTGTCCAGGGGAGTCACATCATGACTATGAACACAACTCAAACAAGTTCTCAGTGCTTGATGGTGCATAGTAGGCTATTTGCAAGACCTCTGTTTTTAGCAAAGGAAGTGGCACTGAAATCACACCCAAAATGTGTTTTGTTCCCTGTGCTGCCCTTTCCCTTAGCCTGTTATCCTGGAAGCTGTTTTACTTGCAATCCATGATTACGGAAAAATGATAAAGAAACGCCTGAGCACTCTCTAAGGAAATTTGTTCAGGAATATCCTGGCACTTCCAATAAACACACAATTCTTTGTCACACCGCACTTGTTTTTGTGAACATTTTTTTATTTTGTAATTATCAACAAATCAAGAAAATAAATGTCAAAGCTTTTCAGAGATAGCTATCGTTTACAGTCATACAGAGAGTTGCTACTTTCGAATAAGACTTCTCAACTTCCCCATAAAGAGTAAAACAAACATAACAAAACTGTTTATGGTTTCATAACTTATCCTCTCTTCCTCTTTCTTACTCCTGTCACCTTACTTCTATTTTGAATCACAGCAATAGTCCTGCAGTGACGCCTGTTTTCTTAAGGAATACTTGGTTATAAAACAAAAGACTTATTTTACAGCATTATGAATGAGCAACTGGGCCATTTTTAATGACACCACACAAAAAAGTTTCTTCATTATACAAAAATCTTGAGTAAACTTCACCTGAAACATATAAAGTCAACGGTTTATTTATTCAAAGTAATAATCATCAATGACAACATGTTTGGTGTAAACTGAATGTATATCAACCAAGCACATTTCTTTTAACCTGATTCCATTAAATTGACATTATTTTTACATTTTATAGATTGTAGCTATGTAGCTAAATGACATCATAAAATTGTATCCTTACTTAAACTCAGCATTTACGGTGTTCTAATATTTCAATTGCATTAATTAGATCACCTCTCTGACCCTTGTACTTCCGTTTTTTCTCCCTTGCATCCTTCTTGTAAGATAAGAGCAGGAAAAACAGACTGAACAGGCTCCCAGAATCGTGTGTGATATGTCTCCATCTATGGATCAGATGACATCTTTACACAGACCTTCAATAATTAGTGTGGATGCTGATTAAGCATCCACAGTATTGTTCTTCTACTTTTCATCTTCCGTATATTTTTTGGTCGCTATCTCCTTCAATACCGTTCAACTTAGAAAAACTTAGCCATTGTTGTCCTCTTTCATCTAATGTTATTATTATTGTAATAGATGTTATGGTTCTTTCATAAATGCCACCAATGCACAGTCTCCTCCGAATATATCTGTAGATGATGTTCACCGTCTTGTCGATATTTTTTCCCCTGCGCAACAGAGCAAAAGAGAGAAAGTATTCAAATTTTATATTTCTCAGTATTTGTATACAGTGGTCCCTCGTTTATCGGAGGTGTTATATTCTGAAAATAACCAGCGATAGGTGAAATCCGCAAAGTAACCAACTTTATTTTTTACAATTATTTTAGATGTTTTAAGGCTGTACAAAACCCCCTACACACTTTTCTTAGACTCGCACGAACATTTTCACACTTTCTCTCTTGTTTAAACACTCTCAAAGTTCAAACCTTTGTAGAAAAATAAGTCCAGTATTATAGAATGAAACCAAAGATCAAACCTTGTTTTCAGGTACAGAACATGAGAATAGAGCAGCTGCCAGAGAATTCAACATTAATGAATCAATGAATCATAAGTCCAATTTTTTGTGCAATAGTTATCTTCCTCTGCCTTTTTGGTCCTACCACAGGTGCCTTTGACGGTGCAAAACGTTTCGTCGACATTGTTGCGTTTGTTGGGGAAAAAACGTACAAACATACAGTACAGCACTTCAGAGTCACACTGCTGGCGATCGATGTAGCGATTTTGTACTGTACAGGAGAGAGTGCTCGGAGGCTAACAGGCATCTCAGAAAACGTTAGAGCACTTATGCAAATATGTGATGTGTTGATGAATCGAGCAGATATTTGAAGTTTACACAGCACCATTCTCGCATGAAAATACCTTAAAAGTTTATTTTGTGACCCAGAAAGAGTAATATTTCAAACTCCGCCACTCTGTGTTCCTCCGCCACTGCCTCGTTTGAGTTTTGGACGAAATGGATTCTGGGATATTGCATTTCGTCATTTCGAGCTGATTGGAGACCAGAACAGTGATTAGCTGGTTTTGTGGCACAAATATAACTGTGTAGAGAAAGAGTTGAGCGCGCACGGGCAGAAATGTTGAGAGCGTTAAGATGGCGCCGGTGAGGTCGGCTGCTGTCACGACTGCTCCGACCACTTTTTCTTTGTCTTTGTTTTTTAAGTTAGTTTTCAGCGTTTCTAAATCGTCAAAATCATCACCATTGGGTACATTAGGTATGACAGTGACACTCTTGTTTCTATTGGTATACAATGTACTCACAATTCGAAGTTTTTAACTCCGGATCCGAGCTGGCCGAGTGAGATCTTGAGGGAGAACAAAGGGAAGCGGCGGCCTAGAGGGAAGCGAGCCGGCGTCACGAACAGGCTGAGAGCTCGTGCACACCGCACACCTCTGCCTAGCATCCTGCTCGCCAACGTCCAGTCACTGGAGAATAAGCTTGACGACCTCAGGGCCAGGGTAAAGTTCCAGAGAGACATTCGGGACTGCAATCTCCTCTGCTTCACCGAGACATGGCTGAACCCCGCGGTGCCGGACCACGCCATCCAGCCGGCCGAGTTCTTCTCGGTTCACCGCATGGACAGGACACGGGACTCGGGGAAGTCAAGGGGAGGCGGCGTGTGTTTAATGGTGAACAACAACTGGTGCAACAGTGCGAACGTTGTTCCTCTCACACGCTCCTGCACACCAAATCTGGAACTACTGTCCATCATGTGTCGTCCTTTTTATCTACCTCGGGAATTTACATCGGTCATTATAAGTGCCGTTTATATTCCACAATAAGCGGACACGGTCACCGCCTTATGCAAGCTGCATGAGGCACTCACACAGCACCAGACACAACACCGGGACGCTTATTGTGACGCAAAAATAAAAACAAAGGCTGAAACAGGAAGTTCCGGTTCAGAGGAAGGTCGCGCGCTGGACGGATCAATCGGTGGCCGCGTTACAGGACGCACTCGATGACGCAGACTGGGGCATGTTCAGAAACAGCTCCGATGATGATGTCAACGTGTTTACGGAAGCGGTTGTGGGATTCATCGGGAAACTAGCGGATGATACCGTGGAGACAAAGACTATCACAATGTTTCCCAACCAGAAGCCGTGGGTGGATAAAACCATCCGCGACGCTCTGAGATCCCGCACCGCTGCCTACAACACGGGACTCACGACGGGGGACATGGACCCGTACAAAGCCGCGTCATATAACGTGCGGAGGGCGGTGAAAGAGGCGAAGCAGCGCTACGGGAGGAAACTAGAGTCACAACTCCAACAGAGTGACTCTAGGAGCCTGTGGCGGGGACTAAGGACAATAACGGACTATAAAGCACCAACAACCGGTATGACGAACGCGGCCGTGACTCTGGCAGACGAGCTAAAGACTTTCTATGCTTGCTTCGAGGCTGCAGCTAAGGACTCCAACAATGCCAGTGTTAGCGGCGCTAACGGCTGCAGACAGGAAGATACTGCCAGCACCGGAAACGTGCTCGTCATCTCCGAGCATGAAGTAAGGAGAGCCTTCAAAAGAGTGAACACCAGGAAAGCAGCAGGACCAGACGGCATCCCAGGTCGTATCCTAAGAGACTGCGCATACCAGCTAGCTCCTGTGTTCACTGAGATATTCAACATCTCTTTATCTCAGTCGGTGATCCCCACATGCTTCAAAGAGTCCATCATTGTTCCTGTCCCCAAGAAACTCCACCCTGCTTTTCTCAATGACTATCGCCCTGTAACCCTCACCTCAGTAGTGATGAAGTGTTTTGAACGCCTGGTCAGAGACTTCATCATTTCTTCACTACCAGACACACTGGACCCACTACAGTTCGCTTACCGTCCAAATCGTTCCACAGACGATGCCATCTCTCATCTCCTCCACACATCACTCACTCACTTGGACACTAGAAAGGGGAATTATGTTAAAATGCTCTTCATAGACTACAGCTCTGCATTTAACACCATAATTCCCTCCACACTCACCACCAAGCTGGAGCATCTGGGACTCAGCTCATCTATGTGTCAGTGGATCTCCAACTTCCTAACTGGCAGACCACAGGCCGTAAGGATGGGCGGACATGTCTCAGCCTCCACCACTCTCAGCACTGGAGCCCCCCAGGGGTGTGTTCTGAGCCCCCTGCTGTACTCTTTGTACACATATGACTGTGTGGCCACTACCAGCTCCACCACCATCATCAAGTTTGCTGACGACAAATATTATGTTTATTTATATTTCTTCATACATTCTTATATAGTTCTATATTGTGTATTTTGTTGTACAGTTATTTTATTTTCAACTTTAATTTATATATTTTATCTTATTCTTTCCCAGTTAAATTTACCCTTCATTCTAATTTGTGTTGTACAGTTATTTCATTTTTAACCTTAATTTATATTTTATTCCTTCCTAGTTAAATTTACCCTTTTTAATTTTTCATATTTATTTCCTATCTTATTCATAGCCTTTTCCTTTTTTGTTTTCTTTAGGTCACGAGCAGTTGTCCAAGCATTTCACTACATATCGTACTGTGTATGACTCTGTACGTGACAAATAAAATTTGAATTTGAGAGCGCAAGCAACACGTTGAGAGCGAGCGCAAATGCAAAAACTGAGTGAGAGGGGCTGCTATTGTGTATGTGTATGGATAATAGCAAACACCGAAATACAGTTTTTGCACGCAGGAATGAATTTTGTTCACTCAAATTCAGCTTTTTTTCGCTCAAAATAATTTTTTCCTGAAAATACAACACTTGCAGCTGCAAACCTTTTTTTTTACATGCGCTCAGAATAGTGGCACAAAAATAACGCCATACATATATAGAGACCATTACCAGCAATCATTCATTAATTTTTTTCCGTGTTTTTTTTTTCCACGGTTTGTTGATATGCTGTGTAGGTGTGTACTTGACTGGCTGATATCGACATAATGGGGGAAACATCTGACTATTGTTCACCTGTAGTTTGAATGCTGAACATTTGCATGTTTAAATCATAAGAACTGTCACTATACAGAGATGTGCTTCTGAATGTGGACGATGTGCCTTCTGATTTTGTAATGCAGTTCTGTTTGTGTTAAGTGATGTAAACATCCAATCGATTTACACTCTTCAAACGTCAAAATTGATCATTTGATTTTTTTTATGACACAGTAATGGTGAGTGTTCCCACCTTCTGCTCTTTGTAACTTAATGTGATCTTTCCGTTTTCGTGTTTTGGACATGATTTTGGAGTCCATCTTCGCAGTAGCGATTGACCGTAAAATAAAGCTACTGGAAATGTACAACTCTACATCCGTTCTTAGAACAGGAAGTTAGCATTTTCTCATGCACAGGGTCTATGAGCTGTCTGCCACTCTCCCAAGATTCATCTTAAAAACATTTGTTTCAACTGCTGCTGTGTGCACAGTGTTTGCTCTACTCTAGCCATCATTTTACCCTCAAAACTCAGCCATTGTTGTTCTCTTTACAACAGCGTGTGTTTCAAAGCTAGGAGATGTAAACTTTTTGAACTGTGTGGATCCAAGTAGAGGGATCACATTTGAGTCATTCAGTGATTCAAAGAATATGAACTTTTAATATTCAATCAGATGTTTTCTGACTCTAAATTTTCTTTTGTCATTACTCAGCTTTTTCTCATCTCCATTTTAAACACGTTCAGCTATTTTTAAACTTCTTCTGTGTCAGCTTTCAACAGTTCTGCACTTTTGTTTTCAGGTGAAAATTCTGCATTTTCCAGCTCATTCAAAAATTTTGACTTAACATTCAGCAATTATTTCATTTCAGCTCAAAACATTCAGCTATCAGCATTCACATAATTTTCACAAAATGCATTTTATAGTTATAGTACTTATTAGAGTCCTAAAATAATTTATTTTTTCTCTATATATTAGTAGAACCATGAAGTTTTCACTTTTCCGTTCCCTGAGCTCACTCTGGGTGGAGTTTTTTTTATCCTCCTCTCACCTCATGTTGTGTATTTTTGTCGCAAAGGAAACTTTATTAATTTCCTTCGGGATTAATAAAGTTTTTCTGATTCTAATTCTGATTATCTATTTATTTAGTCATAATTATTATTTTTTAATCACATTAGCACAACGGGGTGACAACAATATTCCACATACTAGAAATGCTGCTCAGTATTTCATAAATTACATTTTTTAACAAATGTTGGAGTAAAAACCTAGTTACAGGGAAAATGTGTCTGCAAATATTAACTAAACATTTCTACAAAATTGCAGCAACATGGGCATAATGATACATGTGCTGAGGTGAAACTAAACTTAAATAATATTATCACAGTAGTCTGTTCACCACCAAATTAATTATCCTGGTCAGCTGGCTAAAAGTCTTTACTTTAGCAGCCTAAATCGAAGGCTAACATTAGCATTTGTTAGCATCAGCCAAAAAGGGCTGAGGTTTAAACTAGGGCAGTGTAACTTTGCCTGAAACCCCTTAAAGTGAACATAGGTATTATTATAGTGTTTATTAAAGTCCTCCAATAATTTTTTTCTCTCTATACATTAGTAGAACCATGAAGTTTTCACTTTTCCCTGTTATCTACATTGCTGACTTTCGCTAATTAGCTAGCTAGCTAGCTAGCAGTCACAGCTGTATCTATGAAAACTGGTCTGGCCACTGGAGGGAAAAACTGGTGGTATCATAGCAAAAATTATTTTAACATTAAAAAAATGGAAAGCTTAAAACTAAATAACCGTTATTTTTAAAATGAGTCAGCAAAATATTCCTGACTTATCTGGAGACAGCAAAAACCAGTTTACAAATGACAGACCTTATTTTGAGTTTGATTCCATAAAAAGTGACAAAAACATTAGTGTCCGTTGTGCGTGGGAAGAAAACTTCTTTTTAAAGCAAACCCCCCCCCCCCCCAAATTTCCAAGCAAGCACCGAGTGGCTACGACGTAATGGGCAACTCACAGAGAAACTCGCGGATTCTTCCACTGACCGCTGCGGCACACCTTCACCAGGGTAAACCTCCGCCTATGCCACTCCTGCTTTACAGGTGAAAATAGAGCAACAGGACCACTAGTCTTTGATGTTATTTATTTTCTGCTGTGTTTTACTTGCATCTATTTGAAAGAGTGAGTGTAAACACACACAAAAAAAATATTTTATGTGCTGGAATGTGCAGAAAATAGGTTTAAATGTTAAACAAATTTCTTCCAGTCAGAGAATGTTGCATATAATTTAATTTTTGCTTGATGCATAAAGTTTAAAAGGTTAAAACAAATAAAACAAGTTTTAAAAAGAGACTTTTCCATTTGATTACATTTTGTATGATGGATTATGCAGAAAAAGTAGAATTGGGCTGAAAGATCTATCGCTTTATCACCTATTCAGGTTGTAAATCGTGTTTTTAAAAAGTAACTAAGTAATTAATTACTTTTGAAAATAAGTAATCAGTAAAGTAACGGGATTACTTTTTTGGGGGAGTAATCGGTAATTAGTTACTGATTACTTTTTTCAAGTAACTTGACCAACACTGGTCAGGAACAAATGTAATCGCATGGCAGGATGCTGTAAAATGACCAAACTTCAGCCAGGAGAACAACTGAGATAATTCATCCACAATACGAGGTTAGTCATTCATATACTGCTGCATGGGCTGGGCTGTAGTTACATCCTAAGGTTTTAAAAACTGAGCTTAAATAAATGATTAGCGGTAATAAAAGCCGAGGGAGGTCAACAGTGATCACTGACTGTTTTAGGAGCTTTTTGAGATTAAATAGAAGAAAATACATAACATTAAACATGTTAACAACACAAAAGCCATATTAAATGCAGACTACTTTAGGAAGTAGGATTCGTCACGTCATCACTTAACAATCGGATAGTAATCAGCCACAACTATTTTCAGTTGCATTCAGAAAGTTAAGTCATGCAGGTCCATATGACAGAGAATATGCATGTTCTTTTTGTTTTCACATTATAATTTATATTTAATTGTGTTGTGGTTTGCAGTGTTTTGTGTTGTTTCACTTTAAATTTATAAAAGGAAAAAGCTGAAAATTTAAATAGTTAAAAGTTGAAATGTGAATAGTTGATTTTTGTATTATATGATTTATTTATTACATTTTATGTGGCGTGAATAAATAAAAGTATATTTACGGTGGCCCCTACAGACAAAGCACATACAAACTTCAAATCACGTACGAACCCTGAAGCACGTACAAACTCCAAAACACGTAAAACTCAAAAACATGTACAAACTCCGAAGCACGTACAAACTCCAAAACACGTAAAAACTCAGACGCACATAAAAACTCAAAACACGTACAAAAGACAACAGAAGTGCTCCAGGATGCTAGGGGCAGTGTTGAACTTTTGTTACCTAGTGGCTACACAAGCCAGCAAGTACCAACAACCGGATTTGGTGTGTGGTAATAACAGGTAAATGAACTTTTTTAAGCTTGCAAAGAAAAGCGTCTGGACTTCTTTAAAGAAGTCCTTTGACTACGATGACCTGGATGACTGAGAACCTTCACAGACAGTGTTGAATATTCTTACACAGGTTTTTCTGTTATTTAAAGGAGGAAGTAATTTATTTTATTGCAACCTGTAATTTACTGTAGTTAACTTTTATTTGTTGAATTGTTTACAAAAGGTTTGAGGTGTGAAATAAACTGCAATGGAGTTTGAAAACAAAATATGTGTGTGTGTGGTTGGAGGATGTGTTTGTGTCGGGAGGGGGCGAAAATGTTCTTGTAAAACAAGGCTACATCCACACGTACACGGGTATTTTTGAAAAGGCAGATTTTTCTATGCGTTTGTGCCTTTCGTCCGCACATAAATGGCGTTTTTGATCACTGAAAACTGAGATTTTTTTAAAAAACTCCTGCCAGGATGGAGATTTTCGAAAAGTCCGTTTTTGCATTTACATATGGACGAGGTAAACAGAGATTTTGTCACCCAACGTCAAAGTGTGCGCCTCTTTTTACGTGGCGGTATGCCCCCACGTTATTATTTACATGAGATTAATTTCTACAATGGAGGATATAGGCAAAATACTGTTGTTGTTAATCTTATTATCTGCAGTTTGTACATGCTTACATACACACACAGTTACTGTGTACATGTGGACGTAGCCAAAATGGGGCCTAGCAAAAAAAGTTTGAGAACCACGGCTCTACAAGGTAAGTGAAATAAAAATGTGAAATAAAGAAATCGTTCAAAGTGGGCTAGGTGCTAATTTTCAGATGGCAGGTCTACATCTAGAATTAAAAATAAGCACAAACAGACACATGTTGGCATCTTGATGCAAATTTACTAAAATCGCACGTGCAACACTTTCTACATATTTGACAACAGAGGAAAAACGCAAAGTTTGGATGTATTTTTAATTTGGATTTTTTTTTTATTTCACGCCGAATTAGATATTTTAAAAATCAAGCCCCAAATCACAAAGTCTCCTCCCTGTTTGTAGTGTAAGGTCAAAACCATACAGTACTACAGAGAGCCCCAACAATCAAATGATCACCCCTCTGACCAAATACTAGGAGACATTACCAGGAGGAAACTTCCAACGGAACCGGGCTCAGAAGGGGCGGCCATCGCTGCAACCGGTTTGGGGTGGGGAAATTAAAATGGAGACGAGATGGCCTGAATTACAGTTGTTAAAATTTGGATTTGAGGGCAGATCATAAAATTTGATGGTGATGCTTTCAATTTTTGACTTGGTGCTAAGATTCTGCTTCAAGATATTAAAAGAAGCAGGGCAGTGGGGAAAAGCCAGAATGGTTATGTTAATCATTGCTGGCTTTAATGAATCACCTAAAGGGTTTTCGCAGAGCTTTTCCCACAGTAGGAAAAAAAAACCTGGAAATTTTGGACTTGTTTTGGAGGAATGGGGATGATTTGGAGCCTGATTGTTATATGCCTTATCAGAGCCTCATCAAAAGACAAATCATTTGCCATCGCAACCTTTAAGACATTGTCTGGGGAGCCAAACTCCTTGATGAGGTATTTGGCTATTTTCTTCATGAACTTTTCCTTGTTATTTGTCAGACTTGTGGCGGACTCTGTGCTGCTGAGTTCAGGCTGTATCAGATCTTTCAGACGGTGTAGTACCGTGTCTAGTTCTTTTTTAGTAGATGCAGCGGTCCTGGCAACCCAGTGCTGAGTGTCAGTTTTAGATTTGGTGATGACTCTCAGGAAGAGCGAGAACACGAACTGACTGGAATTCTTCTCAACATCAGAAGATGACCCTGACACAGAACTCATCTCTGACTTTAAAGAGGAATCTTTGAGAGAGCCTGAAACGCTGGCAGAGAATTTTTTGGGAGACATGCTCCCAGATTTTGGTGTTTGAGGTGATGGAACAGATTCTTTACCACTGCCATCTGAATCTGTGCTTGTTTCCTATGTTGGGGTCCTTGTTCTTTTAATAAAGTTCTGAATGTCATCCATCGCCACAGAAACCTTGTCCTCAATCATTTGATCTTTGCCCTCGTTCTCCACCCAGAGTAAAAGCTTTTGTAAAAACTTTTCTACTGCGTATTCTACGAAGACATAGAGGACTTCAGCAGAAAAGGGACAGTTTGAGTCATGTGCTGGTTGTGGAGTCCTGGAGATGACTGTGTCGGAGAGGGCTCTACCCATTAGAGGCTCAGGAATTTGATAAAGTCGACCTGTCATAAGTAGATCAAACAGTCTTCCAATGTTTTATGGATGATGAAGTGTTCTTCTTTCTTTGTTAACTTGTCAAACCTCTGATCTAATGGTGTCAAATTCAACTGGAGAAGAACGTATGTAGCGAAGTGTGTTTCGGGAAGGGGCTCGACTGAAAGGGGGACTGAAAACCATACTTTCATCGGAGGACACTGTTTATACTTGTGGAACTTACACATGTTTTGTAGACAAACAACAAATTTCCTGTTTGTCTTTATTACTTGTCTCAGCTCTTTTTGCAGTTTTTCAAACTGTTTTTTCGCAAACATGGAAAAGCGGTGTTTGCGCGCTTTGAGCCCGGAGTGTGAGGTGGATGGCAAACATTTAGAGAAGTCGTCTCTCACCTTGTTGATAATTAATCCTGCAGTAAAGGCAGGTTTGGGTAAGCTACATCTCTCACAGAGCTCTTCACTGCTTGAATGCATGTTCCCAAGTATCTCATTTAAGATGTCAGCTGCAACCACTTCTACTGGGGTTGGAGCTCGGATACTTTGGCTGTCTGCAGTTGATGTTATTTTGTCTTGTTCTGTTAGAACTGTTCTTTATAGTATTTGTGCTAAAACATAGTATTTCTACTAAATGTAGTATTTATGCTTAATCATAGTATTTCTATATATTTCTGCCAGGTCCCCAGGCAGCCAATCCTCTGTGAGGACTGAGAAATTCAAATTTTCAAATCAGGGCCTGCACGGCTTCCCAGCCAATCATATATGTGTCCTGAGGCATTCAAATTTGCATATTGGGGCCTTCATGGCTTCTAAGCCAGCCAATCATATCTGAGGGCTGAGGAATTCAAATCCACAAATCAGGGCCTGCACAGCTTCCCAGCCAGCCAATCATGTATGTGGGCTCCAGGTATTCAAATTTGCATATTGGGGAATTCGTGGCTTCTAAGTCAACAAGTCATCCATGTCATATATCTCTAAAAATTCACATTTTAATGATAAACTGTTAACACTGGAAGATTCCCCCATCTCTTCTGAACAAAACAGTGTAAGAATGACCGCTCTAGCCCCTACGGTTAGGAAATTATGGTCATTTGTTTGAGGGGAGTCCTCACTATGAGAAATAGGCTGCAATAATCCTGTGCCTCTCTGTGCTGCTGCGTGTGTAAAAAGATGCACCTGTTTTGGCGGGAAAACGTAAACAGCCACTCTGATTGGTGGATTTAAATTTGGCAGCTCTCTCCCTCTGTGTGTGTGTGTGTGTGTGTGTGTGTGTGTGTGTGTGTGTGTGTTTAGTGGGAGAGAGAGGACCCTGCCCTTATTTGGCAGCATGTCATTGTAGGATTTAAATTGAATATAGTTAGACTGGTTGACTGGATTAGAGCCTGTGTTTGTGTGTCCCTCTGTGCATTTGTGTTTCAATAAGTTATTACTATTCTGCTAAATCATAGTATTTCTGGTACTTTTCGGTACTTGTGCTAAATACAGTATTTCTGCTAAATTATAGTATTTCTGCTTTTTATAGGATTTGTGCCTAACATAGTATTTCTGCTAAATTATAGTATTTCTGCTTTTTATAGGATTTGTGCTTAACATAGTATTTCTGCTAAATTATAGTATTTCTGCTTTTTATACTATTTGTTCTAAATTATAGTATTTCTGCTTTTTATAGTACTTTTGCTCAAACATAGTATTTCTACTAAATGTAGTGTTTATGCTTAATCATCCTATTTCTGCTTTTTATAGGATTTGTGCTTAATATAGTATTTCTGCTAAATTATAGTATTTCTGCTTTTTATAGTATTTGTGCTAAAACATAGTATTTCTACTAAATGTAGTATTTATGCTTAATCATAGTATTTCTATATATTTCTGCCAGGTCCCCAGGCAGCCAATCCTCTGTGAGGACTGAGAAATTCAAATTTTCAAATCAGGGCCTGCACGGCTTCCCAGCCAATCATATATGTGTCCTGAGGCATTCAAATTTGCATATTGGGGCCTTCATGGCTTCTAAGCCAGCCAATCATATCTGAGGGCTGAGGAATTCAAATCCACAAATCAGGGCCTGCACAGCTTCCCAGCCAGCCAATCATGTATGTGGGCTCCAGGTATTCAAATTTGCATATTGGGGAATTCGTGGCTTCTAAGTCAACAAGTCATCCATGTCATATATCTCTAAAAATTCATATTTTAATATTAAATTGTCAACACTTGAAGATTCCCCCATCTCTTCTGAACAAAACGGTGTAAGAATGACCGTTCTAGCCCCTACGGTTAGGAAATTACGGTCATTTGTTTGAGGGGAGTCGTCACTATGAGAAATAGACTGCAATAATCCTGTGTCTCTCTGTGCTGCTGCGTGTGTAAACAGATGCACCTGTTTTGGTGGGGAAAAGTGCACAGCCTCTCTGATTGGTGGATTCAAATTCACCAGCTCCCAGGCTGACCTAGAAACTTACTTCTCTCTCCCTGTGTGTGTGTGTGTGTGTGTGTGTGTGTGTGTGTGTGTGTGTGTGTGTGACAGAGAGAGAGAGAGAGAGAGAGAGAGAGAGGCTTTTAATGGGATGATCTCATTCTAAGATTTAAATTCAATATATTTAGACTGGTTGACTGAATTGGATCTTGTGTGTGGGTCTCTCTGTGCATGTGTGTTTCCTCATGTGTACATATTTGTGATTGTGTGGCTGTAATAAATTTTTTTGCAGATTTTTGTCATTTAACAAGTATATTTGAGGGACCCTCAGCATGTTCAGCATTTTTTCAGCTGTCCATTTTGCTTTTCCAATTTTTCTGTTTAACTTATTACTATTGTGCTAAATCATACTATTTCTGCTATTTTATAAGATTTGTGCTTAATATACTATTTCTGCTTTTATAGGATTTGTGCTTAATATAGTATTTCTGCTAAATGTAGTATTTATGCTTAATCATACTATTTCTGCTTTTCATAGTATTTGTGCTTAATATAGTATTTCTGCTAAATTTAGTAGTTCTGATTAATTATAGTTTTTCTACTAAATCATAGTACAGTATTTCTGCTTTTTATGGGATTTGTGCTAAAACAAAGTATTTCTACTAAATGTAGTATTTGTGCTTAATCATACCATTTCTGCTTTTTATAGGATTTGTGCTTAATATAGTATTTCTGCTAAATTATAGTATTTCTGCCAAATTATAATATTTGTGCTAAAACAGTCTTAATTTAAAATTACAATATTCATAGTTCATCACAGTGTCTCTGGTAAATCACAATATTTCTGCTCTGTTGTACTATTTTTCTAAATCATAGTGTTTCTGTAATGTTTAAGTATTTTTGGCTAAATATATTCTTTCTGTTATCTTATACTATTTCTCCTAAATTCTTGTATTTTTGAGAAGTTATCATGTTTCTGGTAAGTTACAATATTTCTGCTAAATTCTGCTATGCTATTGTATTTCTGCCAAGTATTATGTTTCCTCTAAGATATTGCAGTTCTGCTAAGTTATTCCATTTTAGCAAACTTCTTTTGCTTCTGCAAAGTTTTTACAATTTCTGCAACTTTTCAGCTTTTTCAGCTACTTTTTGCATACAGCTTCAGCTTTAAGCATCCACACTGCATTTTCGCAGGAAATGCAAATTTTTCTAGTTTATTTTTGTTGTTGCTGGGAGTTGGAACCCTGTTAGTTAGGTTGCTTAATATTTATGCTAAGTACTCTTTAAAATACCAGAATAGGGAGGATGGTGTAGGTTTAAGTTTATTAGATTGATCAGTATTGCTGAACTATGAAATATTTTTTTTTGCATACAGGTATAACAGAATAGCTTTAGTGTAGTTGTTGTTTTAAACTTGAGTATGAACTTATACAAAATGCAGCAAGATATTTAAAAAACAGTTTTGTTGATTAAAAAACACTATATCGGATTCATATCGGTATCGGCAGATATCCAAATTTATGATATCGGTATCGGTATCGGACATAAAAAAGTGGTATCGTGCCATCTCTAGTTGAAACACAAATTACAAGATTGTACAACAAAAATTACAATCATCAACTCAAATACTTGGTTCTAATTGAACAGAAATTTCTAAGAACTTGTAAGAACTGTGTAGAACATGAATCGGTCTGTGTCAGATCCTGAATTTGAAATTTCCACTGAAGTCACGGGTAAGAGGCATGTGGAACCAAGATCGAGGCCATTTGCTTTTTGAAGTTTGCAAAGACTGCTAAATTTTGCCAGTGGTAGTTCACTCTTTGCAACATAGTACGCTGTTCTAAACAGATTTTTCAGGTTTATTTTTAGTATGTTATTTGCAATTGGTGTTTGTTCTGGGAAAGATATTGCAGACTGAGCAATAATGCATTTCTTGCATTTCTCATGGGTTCTAATGGGGGCCTTTCTTAAAATTACTGGTCCCAGTAACAAAGGCGCTTGTCGACTCAGAAATCGAGGGAAAACCAACAACTAGGGGTGGGAAATATAAACGATATACGATAGAAACGATATAAATTTGGCCAACGATAGAGATTTTGACTATATCGCGATAGCGCATGTTGATGATGTCATCAAGCTGCGCCTGTTTTGGTCGAAAGCATTGCAGCGGCTAAAACCATTATCATCTGTAAATTATACCGGGCGTCAGTCACAGGAAAGAGATGAAGCACTTTTGAAATATGGGGAAAGCCAAAAACCGTGCTTCCTCCACTTCCGTAACATTGATTCATTAATGTTCAATTCTCTCGAGCTGTTCTATTCCCATGTTGTTGCAGTATATTAATAACTAACCTCGTATTTTGGATGAATAATCTCAGTTGTTCTCCTGACTGAAGTTTGGGCCGTGTATAGCATCCTGCTATGCGATTGCATTTGTCCCTAACCACCAGAATCCCTCACGTTAACTTTTATCGAGTGAAAAAAAAGTTGGCGTTCATCCTCCAGCTTCACTGTGCTAATGTTATGCTAACATAGCTGTGTCGCTAGTAGAGCTGGGCGATATAAGATTTTTTCATATCACGATATGTTTTTTTCATTTCAGGCGATAACGATATATATCACGATGTAAGCCAAATAACTATATTTGTAAGATTTAAATGTACCATTGCTCACGAGTAAAATGTCAAATAATCAGCAGCTTGTTTTGATTTAAATATTTATTTTCCATAATAAGCTCAACAGGGTAGATGTACTTAAGGAACATGAGACTTTTTTAAATAAATGAAGGCAAATATTGCAAACTACACAAAAGGCAGCCGCTAAAGCGTTTAAGTTTCAAAATAGAACAAACAAAACAGACGACTAAATTGTCAGTTCCACTTAGAAACAAAATATTAATTCTAAAAACAAATCTTAGTTTGTTTTACAGAATAACAGACAAAGTGACTAACTTTTGTCAATATCAAATAAACTGAGAACTAAAAGGAAATTCTCAATTTCTCCTTGTTGTATAGCTTAGCTTTTTAAACAGTTTTAATAGTTACTTTAGTCTGACAAAAGCCGAATGACAAATTAGCGCTTCCAGTCAGAGATTGAGCATGCACCGGTTTATTGTATTCCCAGACTTGCTTTCGGCACAATTTACAGTGCGAGCTACTCTGTTTTTTGTCAGACTTGAAATAGCCGAAATACCTTCACACTACGGGACTTCTATGGCTCTTCAGTTCGACAATCTCTCCGGCCTTGGAACCATCATCTGTTTTCTCTTCGGTAACCTTCGGTCACGCTCTCAGTTGATTTTTCTCTAGTCGGCACACTCATTTCCTCCATTACCCGGGCGGCACGGCGGCTGGCTGCTTCCCAAAAAAATACACATGTGCGGCTTGACACTTGTGCTGTACGTAACAAGTCACGTGACGTAACGCTGCGGCTGTGATTGGTTCGGCTCTGCGCTAGTTAATTTGGATTGGATGTTCCTCTTTTGTTTTGTTTTGTTTTTTTGTTTTTTTTAAGAGGACAAGAGCGGTGAGGCCTATCGCAATAGTTAAATTTTTCTATCGAGAAAAAGTTATTTCGCAATACATATCGGTCTATTGCCCAGCTCTAGTCGCTAGCAATCACGTAGCACAACATTATATACCAGATAGTCCAACTTCAGTAACCCTGCAAATGCCACTGCTGTTTTGTTTTCTGTCTTCATTTATGTTGGAAGTGGTAGCAGAGCTGTACGTTTGAATTAGTTTCAAAAATCTCTGTCAGAACATGGTATGAAATGTTTAGGTGTAAACTAGCGAGCTAAATTCCTGTTAACTTGTAACTCCGTTAACTTTAATAAATTCTGTTTTCATGGATGCATGGATGTAAAACTTAATTGTTACACCCGATAAAGTAGCAATGCTGATGATTTAATTAAAGATCAAAGAATTTAGTTTTTAACTCTTAGTGTTCGTTTGACTTTGGGACCTGAAGGGGACGGAGTTTTGGACCCAGATTATTCCGCGAAGCTCCTCACTACAGCAGCCGTAATGCTCTGACTATCCATCAAGCCGTGCGGCTTACCAAAGTTGTACTACAACATTTTTTAACAGATTTCTGCACGCAAAAATCGGTTCGAGGTCAGTAAGCACAACCAGAATTCATACATAAGGCACACTCTCGATTTTTGAGAAAATTAAAGGATTTTAAGTGTGCCTTATAGTGTGGAAAATACGTTATACAGAAGAAAAGAATATATCGTGATATATATTGTTACCGCACATGCTTCAAATTAAATCGCGATATGAATTTTAGGCCATATCGCCCAGCCCTACCAACAACACACCCGGCAGAACATTATGTTATTTACACGGGTGCACATAAGTGGTCCGCATGTGCACATTCGCTGTCAAAATAAAAGATGCGCACCAGATAAGAAGTTGCAACGCGCGTTTGCGTCCATATAAAAGGCACTGTTTTTGTCCGCTAGAGTGGGATTTTCACGGCACATTCTGCACCAAATCTCTGTGCGTTCATCATTTGTTTGAAGCCAGCTCACCTCCTGCAACCACTTTTCCGAGAATACGTGCTTCTTTTGCGGTTCGGACATTTCTTTGGTGGAGGAACACCAAAGTAATTGCTTAAAGGAGCTTGCTTCTTCGACATCTTTAAGAGTTCTAAACAAGTGTCTGTCCCCCTCTGGAAAATCTTATGTACGCAAACACGCGTTGCAACTTCTTATCTTGTGCGCGTTTTTTATTTTGACAGCGAATGCGCACCTGCGGAACACTTATGTGCAGCCCTGGTTATTTAGCTTGTTATATTGCAGCCACAGAAATTTGTCCATGAAACCATAAAGCTGCACTTTCTTTTTGCCTTATAGTCTGATTTGTCAGAACTTTTCCGTTTTGTGGTAAGCTTTTCTTTGGCTGTCACTTCTTAACTCTGACCTGTCTTATTTGGCTCAGCAGAACTAAAATATATATCCTGCTGCTTTTACACACACACACACACACATAACGGTCAGCGATTCTCTGCGCGATCAACCTCTCATATGTTTAAGCTTGCTGCGGGAGATTTCACTTGTCATGTTTGCATAGTAAGCTAACGATTAATAAGACGATGTCAGAGGAATTGGTGCGCAAATTATTGTCACTCACCAATCAGTGCTGTCGCTCTCTATACACAGTTTGCGCGATTGCAAAGTGAAAGCAAAAAACAAGCACAAATTCAAACGCGATTTAAATATGTCACATATTGACAGTGGCTCACCGATGCCAATGACACAATTACCCAGCTACATTTCCGAAAGAATGCAAAAGCATTGACATATATTTTTCCTTCCTACAATAGCCCGACGTGCAGGGCAGAGATAGATTTTGGTAGCCCGACTGGAAAAATCGCTAGCCCCGGGATGTCGGGCTAGCGATTTTACGAGCCCTGTGATTATAAGAGAAAACAGTTTTCATCCTGCAAGTTAGCAGATATTTGATAAACTTCTGCTGCTTTTGTTGCTAACTGCCATGGTTGATTTCCTTCCGCAAGTATCCAGAGTCAGAAGAGACTGAGAAGGTGAGGGGAGTCTGGGCAGAGGCTCTCCACCCCTGATAGACACGAGGATAGACCCAGGACATTGTGTGAAGAAGAGGAGGAGAAAAAGGAGCAAGCAGCAGCTGATAGATGCAGAGGAGAACGGGGGGAGTGCAGACACCTCTCTGTAGTTGAGGGACTGGTAAAAACATTGAAAATGCTTTCTTGATATTTGCTTCCTGTATTTGCTGAAGTATTTCCAACACAAACTGTAACAGCTGCATACAGGGAACCACTCACTGATGTTTATCCTGCAGGACAGGATCTGACTGGGAAAGAAGGAAAAATAAGGGAACCACGGACAACTTTGATAATATTTTGATTTATCCAGAATATATTCAGTTCAAATATTGTTTTCATCACAGTGGGATTGTGCTGGTTTCAGTGGGGAAGGTATGCAGCTCATTTAAATACAAAGAGCTGTGAAAAGTTGTTCATTTATAAAGTGTGTTAGTATTTTATAAGGATGTAATGTTTCTGTATCATTTCTCTCCTTTTAGAGCCTCTTACCCAAACATCAGCCTGTTTAGTGCTCTCATATCTTCAACCTCTTAAGTAAGTTGTACAGAACAGTTTTCTCATCAATAAAAGAATATTTACTGCATCAGTGTGTCTTCATTTCATCCGAAACACACAAGGATCAAATCTCTGACTTTATTTGAATGTATACCTTATAGATCCCCGTGGTGGAAATTCCTCTGCATTGCCTCAGGATAGCCACTGATTTGAATGTAATTCTCTCCCAGATATGTCACACAGAGCTGAAACGACAGTTTTCTCCGCTGAAAGTCAAACGAATGACATCAAATAAAGATTTTCTCTATATCTGTCCAACATGCCGTCCACCACCGCTGTAGCTGTCATGGTTGCTTGGCAACAGAAACCGTTGTAGGCTAGACCGTCAATTCACTTCAGGTCTTCTCAGCCTTCGAAGGCTCCGGCTCTGTGACTCGGTCACCCTGGTAACTCCCAACAGCTGAGCGACAAGTACTGATAAATGTTTCTCTGCACACTGTGAAATCTAATGTGTTTAATTAAAAATATTAAGAAGACTGAACTTTTTTTTTAATCAATTTGTTATTAGAACTCAGTTTAAGTAAGCTAGCAGTTCTTTTTATTCAAGAAGCTGATCAACTCAGTTTATTTGAGTAGTGTTAAATTCTAAAAACTAAGTAAGCTTTGTAAAAACATGGATTCTGACCATCCTGAAAAGTTGCCGGAGGTACTTGATTCAGTCCACAGGATCAGTCAACGACGTAAGTCCTCTTCTGAGCTGAGTCAATAGTAACACCAAGGTTCCTGATAGGAGGTTTGGCAAATGTAACAAGTGGACCCAAGTTTTCCATAACAGTAGGTACAATTTTTTTAGGAGCACAAACAAGGACTTCAGTCTTCTCATTTAGCTGAAGAAAGTTTTCAGCCATGCAACCTCTAATGGAGTGTATGCAAAATCTGTAGCTTGGAAACATCTTCAGTTCAGTTCAGTTCAGTTCATTTTTATTTCAAACATTTCAAACATGTGCCTTCACAATCATTACAAAATATCATTCCATTATTTGTTTGAAAAGGAGTAGGCTGAAGTATTTACTTATTTGTCCCTACCCCCTCAAGTTTTACCTCTCATTCATTAAAAAAATTTTTTTGTCTTAAATTAAACAAACAACATATGAAACATATAAACATATGAAGTAAAACAAAACATAACATACATAAATCAAAAACAAGAAATTAGCAAGCCCCACCACAGTATAGTTTCTTTCATATGAAAAATACAGAATGTGTATATTTGCAGATACACAAGTTATGGAAAAACAACAAACCAAAACAAAACAAAAAAACAAAACAAAAAAAACAACCAAAAAAGAACCGCAACACCATTACCAGCAACATTACCATCCTGGGTTAACCCCGTTTTCTTCATTCTTATACTTATTTAAAATTAGGTTTTTATATTTTACTTTAAACTGTTTTATGTTTTGACTGTCTTTTATTTCTTCTGTTAGACTGTTCCATAATTTAACTCCTGCAATTGAGATTGACATAGTTCTTAAAGTTGTTCTTGGGGCTTAAAGGAGATATATAACTGAATATCATCTGCATAGCAGTGGTAAGAAATATCCTTAAAAGTGCTCAATAAGTGCTGAAGAGGAAGTAAATACAACATTTCCAGCTCATTCAACATTTTTAACTTAACATTCAGCAGTTATTTCATTTTAGCTCAAAAACATTCAGCTATCAGCATTCACACTGCAGTTTCTTCAGAAAATTCATTTTCTAGTATTATTAATCGTGTGCTTTTGCAAATAATAATAGCAAGAAGCGCCTACAACAGACTGCGCACGCGCAATACGGAGGTTAATTTGAGCCATTGCTTCTGCAAGTTAAGTTGAGAAAAATTATAATTTCTTAAATACAGAAGCGTGACACGATGTGTGGGATAAGAAGTGTAGACACGAGAAACTAAACGTGTTTTAATTTTTGTTTTGAAACGCTGAAAGTTTTTTTCGTGATTGTCACTGCACCTTTAAGATAAAACCACGTGACCTTGTTGCTATAGCGTCATATCCGGACGTACTCTGTCAGTGCAATGTTTCCATAGATGTTGTGTTATCAATGGGAACGAGGAAATCCACATTTAATTAGCTGGCACAGCAACGCCAGCTGAAGCATTAAATGTCCGGTTTGTCCACATAAGTAAAAAGAGTCATCGAGTTTCTTCTCGTCTGTCAAGAAACTGCAGTAACTACCGAGTACCGTAAGTTCAAATATTGCTACCAAATTGTAGAAAAATAGCTAAGTATGCTTGTAGCCTATTGTAGCGCCAATCTAGTTTGCATCTTTACTTTAAAGTGTAATCCTCTGGGTAAAACCTGCAGTGTTTACCAAGAGAGCAAAGATTATATTTTACAGATGACTCCTAAAAGGTGTTTCGCAATACAAAACTAGCACATGTGGATCCGTTCAGCTGCTGGACTGAGCTAGCAGCTGTGTGACATTATGATCACGATAGCCCTTGGAGCAAGAGGAGCCCTCCTCAGCTTGAGGTGCACTTTGCAGAGAGCAGGCTCCTTTGCAAGACTTGGACTCATTCAGAACACCAGATCCGGTTTTGTTAGAAGGGGGCAGATTTTAACCCGCATACCCAAGATTACACTGCTATGTTGGGGTGCAGTCAACGGTTCTTTAAGTGCAGTCAGATGCCAGGAAGTTCTTGTTCAACCCCAGGCTTCGGAAAAAAAGTCTTTGGCTAAAATCCAAGTGCACAGACTTATATTTTTTCTTCGCCTCAGCTTCCGGGCGTTGGTCCTGCTCTTCAAATTTGTCCCCCTTCTTCTCCTTTACCCCTTGGTTCTGGTGTTTACCCGCTGGATGCCTCATTGGCTCGATGCTTTGCTGTGGGTGACTGAGACCTCTGGTCCTACTTTCATCAAGCTGGGGCAGTGGGCTAGTACTAGACGAGACATCTTCTCTCAAGATTTCTGCAACCGTTTCTCCAGGCTCCACGTCAAGGTACGCCCTCACTCCTGGGCTCATACCAAGCAGTGCCTCCGGCGGGCTTTTGGGGAGGGCTGGAGAAGGGTTTTGGTGTTTCGGAGTAAAGAACCAGTGGGATCAGGATGCATTGCACAGGTATACCGAGGCTGGGCCAGGGTGGACCAAGTGGAGGACCCAGCTTTCCAATCAATAGTAGAGGAGATGGAAAAAGACGATTTGTTGGAAGCCTGGGAGATCCCTGGTTTAGGGGGCATGGCAAGATCTCTGAGGCAGCTCTGGAGGGGGAGTGGGGAGGAAGAGAGCAGTGAGGACAAAAGTCTTCTAGATGGTCAGCAGGAGGAGCGCCTGATACCTGTGGCAATCAAGGTCAGTCTTGCAAGATTGTTTCCTCTCCTACAGATTCACATCACAGTCATGGAGTGTAAATAAAGGAGAACATGCTGTATGATTTATTTTTTTCCTTCTTTTTCTTGCACGTTATGTTGGGTGTGTATAAATTGTATCCGATTCGTTGTAGGTGGTCCATCCAGGAGTGAGGAGACAAGTGGAGATAGACCTGTTGCTCATGAAAGCAGGTAGTTGGCTTCTGCACTGCCTGCCTGGACTCAAATGGCTCAGTATTTGTGAGATAGTGGAGGAGTTTGAGAAGCTCATGACCAAACAGGTGATGTAAAAATATTCAGACTCCTACATTTAACCTGGCACAAGCGTTTTTTTGACTTTGCACATGACTTTTAAATAGAGCTTTAGCATTCTGTGTACTAAGACAGGTCACAGTTAGGTGCGATTTCCATGCGTTTTAGATTGATCTCCGTTTTGAAGCCAGAAACATAGAGCGTTTCCAGACGAATTTCCGTGATTTTGATTATGTAAAGTTCCCTACTCCTTTGCGACCATTTGTCACCAGAAGCATCTTAGTGGAAACCTTTGAAGTGAGTATAATGATCTGCAAGTAATTGAGGTCATTAACTGATGACAGTATAGTTCAGTTAATATTCAGCCTCCTTTTCAGGAGAGTGAACCCATTTCAAACTACTTGAGCTCCGAGGTACCCAAGGAAGTGAAGCAGAGGATAGCCAAGATGGGAGTAGACACGCTGCTGAAAATGGTAAGATCCACAACCCAAGGCAATTGGTGTAAACGATAAATGTTTTATATACTTAAGGATGTGTGCAGAATGCTATCATGTGACAATGTAAACTTCTTTATTCCAGGTTTTTTTGGATAACTTCGTCCATGGGGATCTTCATCCAGGCAACATACTTGTCCAGTGTCAGGGTCCTCTCGCTGGCTCGGGAGACGGTACTGGTATTTCAGGGGAGCACCATGGGAAAACCACGCTCACTGATTTGTTGGACACGGTGGTGGTCAGTGTCAGGCCACCGCCGTGTCCGATCCAGCTGGTCTTGTTGGATGCTGGCATTGTAGCCCAGCTCAGTGACCGTGACCTTGCCAACTTTAAGGCTGTCTTCACAGCTGTGGTGCTGCGTCAGGTAGGAACCGATGCAGGAAAATTTTATAGCTTCTTTAAGATGTACTTTGTGCCATTTTATGTAAAGTGCCTACAGCACTTAAGACTAAGTGTTGTGGGGGTGTCTGAATGAAACTGTGAAGAACATCAATGTATAAGCTGCCTAAATGTGAATGAGAACAGTCTTTAACTAATCTGCAATGACGATAAGTGTTTGAACAGTGACACAGCTTTGGTCATTTGTACACCACCACCCATGAAACAGTCACAGAATTTCTTGTGTGGCTTTTTTTTTTTTTTTTTTTTTTGTCCCAGGGTGAGCGTGTGGCAGAGTTGATTCTGAATCATGCCCGAGCTAATGAGTGCAAGGATGCCGCGCTGTTTAAAAAGGAGATGGCTGAGCTGGTGGATCATGCCCTCAGCAGCAACACCCTCTCACTGGGAAAGGTATGAACCAACATTTGCATTGTGTGTGTTATGACCAGGATGATGATGGTGGTTAATGTAATACAGTAGAAGACATTATAATATTATAGAATACTTTTATTTTTAAATTTAGCACTCCTTTTGTGATTCCAGCAACTTGATACATGTCTATTTTGTATCTGTATTGTTTGCTTTTAGAATTTTTAATCGTTTTCCTCTTCACTACAGCTTTCTGAAAAATGAAAATGTGTAGATAAAATAAATTGGCCTCAACATAAATTCATGCAAAACTATTCTTATCTAAAAACCTTCTAGTGAAGCAATAAACTGTACGAGAGGCCTGATCATAAAAATCCAAAACCAAAGCTGTTGTGAATTTGGCCAATCCAAACTCAAATCAGTTATTGGTTTTCATTTTTGTGTGTGGAGTCAATGTCTTTATCGTATTTGTATGTGGAAGTTACGTAAACTATGAGGAAAGTTTCTTGATGCATTCTCAATCATCCAGGAAAGTAAATCTCCAAAAGTTGATTCTGTTCATCTGGACGTAGCATTTTGTGGGAGAAACGTTTCGTCACTCATCCAAGTGACTTCTTCAGTCTCAGCTGACTGCAGGTTTCCCCAATCTTATAAACAGTACATTTGCATAATGACTGAAACCAGCCCACTGAAGGAACAATGGGCTGGGAGGTCAGTTCCTTAATCCTCGTTGGGATCCTAATTCCTGTGGCAGGTTAGCCTTCTTAGACTGTGAGGTTTCCGTCAGTAATGGGGGACATCTAAAAGCTGACGTGTACCGTAAACCTACACATACGGATCAGTATTTAAGGTTTGACTCTCATCATCCACTGGAGCACAAACTGGGTGTCATTAGGACGCTACAACACAGAGCGAACACCATCCCCACTGACACAGCGGCCAGGGAAGCAGAAGAACAGCACATCAAGAAGGCCCTGAGTAAATGTGGTTATCCCAGCTGGACTTTTGTCAAAGCTGGAAAGGCAACTAAAGAAAGCTCCAGTCGATCCAGGAGAGAAGGAAAACCGCTGCCCAAGCGAAAACCTTTTAAACCCCAAAACACGCTGCGCCAAAACTTGGTCTACCCCGAGGATCGGGTCCCCTGACACAGAGTAACATAGTGTACGCTGTTAAGTGCCAGGAGGATTGCCAGGATTTATACATCGGGGAAACCAAACAACCTCTGGCGAAGCGGATGGCACAACACAGAAGAGCTACCTCGTCAGGCCAGGGCTATGCAGTCTATTTACACCTACAGGCCAGTGGACACTCTTTCAAGGATGAGGATGTACAGGACAGGGAGGAACGCTGGTTTGAGCGCGGAGTCAAGGAGGCCATTTACATGAAAAGGGAAAGACCATCTCTGAATCGAGGAGGGGGCCTAAGGGTACATCTTTCGCCATCTTACAATGCTGTGATTGCAGCCATTCCCCAACTCTGTGACTGGTACTCATGGCCATTGATCAGTGGGTTTTGGTCAGTGGTTGTTGATCAATGGTCATGAGAATTTGCATAATTAAGATTAAGGAACTGACCTCCCAGCCCATTGTTCCTTCAGTGGGCTGGTTTCAGTCATTATGCAAATGTACTGTTTATAAGATTGGGGAAACCTGCAGTCAGCTGAGACTGAAGAAGTCACTTGGATGATGATGAAACGTTTCTCCCACAAAACGCTACGTCCAGATGAACAGAATCAACTTTTGGAGATATGAGGAAAGTTAACACAAATGTTAACACTATGGACAGGCTTCACTACATAATCAGTGATTTTTAATAGTGGTTACATAGTTCTTTGCTGGGGTTTGTTTTCTTTGCTTGCAGGTCCAGGTAGCCGACTTACTTTCCAGAGTCTTTGGCCTACTCATCAAACACAAGGTATAACATCACCAGGTTTTTATACTTTAAAAAAAAAAAATTGATCTTAACAGAATCTTATTTATCTGTCAAATATGTATTTCGCTTGTCACCGTGTTTCCAGGTCAAGCTGGAGAGCAACTTTTCCTCAATAATTTTCGCTATCATGGTGCTGGAAGGCCTGGGAAGGTCTCTCGATCCCAACTTGGACATTCTGGATTTAGCCAAACCCCTGCTGTTGAAGAACTGTGCCTCGCTGCTGTGATGCACACACAAAGGAAGCAGCTGTATAATAAATGTACACACAAGCGTAGTATGCCTTTAGTGGATCTACAGTTCATGTGTACATCCTAATAATACCATGACGTTTGTCTTTAGGCTTACAATGCAAGATATTCCTGTGTGGCATACACGTCTCCTCCACATTTCCATAGTGGTGATACCAAAATATACCTCATTATATGGTCAAATTTGTGGGTATTCCCACTTTTATCACTCCTATTAGGAAATGTGTTATCTGTTTGACTAAAATATCCACTACACCCCTTGAAGTTTATTGCAGGCTGTTGGCTGAGTCGGAGGGGGGAAGTGGCACCAGAGGGCATTTGTTGGGATTTACGATCTAAAACAAAATACTGCTAAAATCACATGTTGATATTTTAAAGCACATTTTAATGTTTAATGACTAATATTGATCTCAGGACATCTATTATCACTCCATCCTTTATTGAATCCTAAAAATGTAATTGAGTGGACCATGTTTGCTTCAGTGTGAATCACAATGTACTGTATCACATTCTTATACACTAGGTTGACAATGTGTTGACTAATTGTAACACACAAAACTGACCTGGGTATTGTAGCATACACTATATTGCAGAAAGTTTTGACTCATCTGCCTTCACGTGCATATTGAACTTTCATATTGTTTAATATGTGGGCTCACCCTTTGTCGCTATAACAGCTTAAAGTCTTCTTGGAAGGCTTTCCATAAGGTTTAGAAGTGTGTTTGTGGGAATTTGACCATTTCCAGAAGCACATTTGTGCAAGAAGCTCTCTATGCACTGTTCTTGAGCTAATTTCTGTAGCGACTGACTGTGCAGCAAGTTGGTGACCTCTGCACACTATGTACCTCAGCATCCCATGATCTTATTACACAATATAATACCACTTACAGCTTGCTGTGAAATACTTAGGAGTGGGGAAATTACTTTATAGACCTGTGACAGTGGAAGTGCTTGGAACACCTAATGATTTGGATGGGTGAGTGAATCCTTTTGGCAATATAGTGTATTTTTGAAATTATTAGATTGAATGTGAGTTATTCATGTCAATAAAAAGAGAACCTGTAGTGACTTTGTTTTCTATTCATTCGATGCCTTTAGTTTGCGATCATAAGTTCACCGGACATGTTTAGGTCGACTGCTGCCAAGTGCAACTTCAAAGCAGAAAATTCACTGCATCAAGGGCACAGGATCCATTAATTTACAATTTTATTAAATCTGTCAATGAAAAACAGACAAGACGCGATTCTGTCAATATCATCAGGAAGAACAGTCAGCATGGCTGAGAGTGAGTTCAGGAGGTTTTGGTGAAAAAGAAACCAAATAAAATAATAAAAAGAACCTCATCACAAAATCCTTTATTGCAAAACTGTTGAATTTTTTTCCCCATCACGGGCCTGGACAAAGCAGCACTATTCAAGTAGGGAGGGAGGGGAGAGGTGCAAAGTGTAAAAAAACAAAACAAAACCTCTTAATAATAATAATCATCATCATTAATAATTGCAATGAAAGAAGAAATAAAAACATCTCTAACAGACAAACACAATCACCTCAGTATAAGACGAGATTCTGTTCACGGTCACGACAACCAGAGAAAAGTTTTATTTTTTTCCATTTTTTTAAATGAATTAAATAGTTTTTAAAAATATCTCACCATTTACTTATACTCATCTTTTGTTTTCATTTATTGCGAAAAAATAGGCAACTGGACTAATTGTGATGATGCGAGTTTGTGGTTGTCTGTGTGTTTGACAGAGCATTACGGATTAAGTAGAGAGATACAGTGGAACGTCTTGGAGTGTTGGCACTGAGAGCAGCAGCAGTGTGGCAATGCAGTACTCTCGTCCAGCCACCAGGTGGCGCAGTTCAGTCTGAACATTCCTGCAGGGTTGAGCTGTGGCAGCCCACCCAAAAACAAACAAAAACAAAAAAACACTATATCAGAGGAAGTCAAGTTCTGCCAACAACCACCTCTGTATTTTCTTTCTTCTTCTGTTTTTTTGGAATGATGCTTGCGTGTTGAAATGTTGTCCACGGTCGCTTATCTGTGTTGCCAAATCTCAGTTCTATATACAAAGGTTTCAAATCCCTGAAGGACATCTACAAAGACAAGTGCAACCTCCGTGTGACCATCCCATTTCTGGAGAAGCTCAGGGAAGAAAGGGTTTCTTTATAAGGGCAAAAAAGGGGAGAATAGTACCAATAAGTTCTGGTAAACGTGCCACAGTAGGAATTAACAGAAGTGTTCTCGGGAATAAAAGTCAAGGAATGATGGATCAAGATTTAGGAATGTCAAAAGCTGGTGGAGAAGGGGACTGTAAAGTAGCCACCTTCATTTTGGGGGCGGAGGGATGGGGGCACCAAATATCCTAACCTAATGTAAATCTTTCTAACAGAATGTCCAAGAGGTGTGATGAAACAGGAAACAAAGCATCCATCATTTGTTTCTCATAATCCTTCATGCTGCTCCTTCAGTCTTCTCCATGCATTGTTAAAAAGAGTCTCTAAAGACCAAGCAGTTCTCCTCTTTGTTGAACTGATTGTATTTTTGCACAGCCCACACTGTTTCTGTCCTCCTTTTCAGTGTGCTGCCCCCTGGAGGACTGGCTGCCCTCCAGCTTTCTGCAGCAGTCCCCGGGCAGGATCATGACGCTCATTTAGGAAGGGGAGAGAGGCAATGTGGGGAAACAAACAGGTCACATGGGTGTTTTGGGATTCCTGGAAGAAATTAGGGTGTAAACTCGGAGTTTGATATGGGAACTTCTTCCATGGTTAGGAAAGGAAGTTAGATTGGGGAAAAAAGACGAGGGTCTGTGTAGGCAGATCTTAAGCGCAGGCACGTACGCTCATTTTCACACATGCTCAATAAGATGCGCACACACACACACACACACACACACACACACACACACACACACACACACACACACACACACACACACACACACACACACACACACTCATCTGAGTTTGAGGCCCTGGCTGTGTAAAGGTCATGGCAGATGGAGCTGTGGGCCATCAGCAATACATCAAGGCTACTTGTTGACTTTTCTTTCAAAATACTGAGAAGATCAGCAGCTGTCCATCGCCCGAGACAGATTTTTAAAAAAATTATAATTAGGAAGAGACAGACAGATGTAAGAGACTGACCGGCATCCTGACGGCAGAAAAAGAGAAGAAAGCACATTTCTTTCAGGCAGAGCCCAACTTCTCCCTTTTCCAAAGTGGGCAGCATTCATCCTCCAACAGTCTGATTGTTTTTGTCATTTTATCTCCACAAGTTCGTCTTTACATTCCTTTTGGGAAAAGAAATGTGGGAGGTTAAGCATTTTCAGGTAAGCATGAAATGGATATGTGAGATAATGCATTAAGGAGGTCCTTCTCATCTGTTGCCAGCTTCTTTCCACATCGGGGTTCCAAAGGCTGCCACCAGGGTGGGGGTGGTGTTTGGGCTAACTGTTGGGTGGGCAGCGGGGAAGAGGAGGAGGGCGTTGCTCAGTGTTTGTGGCTAGGAGTTGAGCCACGGGTGATTGAGGCATTCGCCGGCCGAGGCCCTCTTCTCAGGCACCATCTCCAGCATGGGCAGAAGGAAGTGAGTGAACTGACCGGCGTCTTCGTGCGACCAGCCGTACTTCTCCACCAGCACGTCAAACAGGGACCACGGCTTCAGCTTGGTGATGTGCCGCAGTTCACCTGCAGAAGGCCACACACAGCAGAGTCACTGGCATGGTAGGATGAACTGGAACGTTTGAAAAATGTTGGTCCCAACAAATTTAAAAAAAGGATTTCTTGAGTAAAGGAAAAAGACTGGTGGTATATAATGTTGACTTGCTTTCCACAAATACCAGAAAAAACATGAAAATAAGCAAGATCTGGAATCTGTAGCCAAATCCTGCTTATTTTCACCATCGTTTTGTTTCGGTACTTGGCAGAGCACAAACTGTGTGTTAATCTGCTAAAACTAAGAGATGTGACTGCGGCATAGTTGTTTTTGGCTTTTTTCTGGGATTTGCTGATCACGAGGAAAAATACAAAACACCACCAGCCGTATCCTTTAACTCTAGAAACACCCAGACATGCAGATAGTACAGCTTTAGCTTTGGCCTCTGAGATTTCTGCCTTTTCTCCAGAACAGTGGAGTTAGAAAAAAAACAATGGTGCCCACATCAGTGAAATCCTGATAATTCAGCAGCAACATCTCGTTACAAAAACAGTTTAATTTCTGTTCAGAATTATTTAAAGAAAATGCAGCAGAAAAAGTTGACAGCATTCCAAAGTCTTGCTCATAAGGAATAATCAGAGATTACTGTTGTTGTGAAATTGCTTTAAACAAATAAAACTGTTATACACCATGTGTGATTAAACTTGACACATTGGTAGGAAACATGGCAGTCGGAAATAACTTTATTAAGTTAAAGTGAAAAGCATGCTTTGTGGTTTTTATTTTAAACCTAACGCTATCTGTGTAGTTATTTGTGAGTGCTCACTAAGAAACTATTGCAATGCAATTTAAAAATAACATTTTTTGTGGATTACTTGTTTACACTCTACCTCTGCTCCAATCAGCTGGTTGTTTATGTGTAAGGCTAACAGGGAAGTTCCAGGAGTGGCCTCTTATGGACAAATTATGCAATATTAGCACTCATAACATGTCTGAAGGGTGTTTCTTTCATCTCTTTTCATCTACTTTTTAAATATTCATGGATTGAACATTATAAATGTTACCAAGATATGATCAAATAGCCAGTATTAGCCAATATATTGGTCCCTGTCGATATATTGTGATCTCCAAATATCCACTTGCTGTAGGGATTACTGAATAGCTGTGTACACAACTAGAAGTGACTAGTTATACATAATTTTCTTTATGCCTTGAAAAGCATTCAATTTGATATTTAAAATGGTGCAGGAACCTGCTCACCATTTTTTCAATTACTAAAAAGAAGCTTCTCGTGCATTGTCATGATTCAAGCATCATTAACAGGAAACTGACAACACTTTAATCACTGCCATGTCATTACACAACCAGTCCTTATTTAGTGTTAGTGTTATTGTAAAAACAGGCTTATCACCTCAGAACAAGACTTGATCAGTTTTCGGACTTTTACCAGAACCCTGAACTTTTCCATACATCACCCAGCGGCTGATGCTGTCAGATCAGACATTGCATGGTCTTTAACCTGAGAGCTCCCTAGTACAAAGAGTGTGTGTGCAGTCTGATTGAAGCCATATGAGAAAAACGCGGGTAAATGTATGGTGCAATCATAGTGAGCGAGAAGGTGTCGCGGTGAAGTGACTACAGTCAAGCCAAATTTCTCCTGCTACATGTGAGAAAAGCAGCTGTGAACAATGTTCCCACCAACATTATTAAGAGTTCATGTGTAAAAAGGCTTTAACATCATTAACGTGCATGCTGCAGGTATCAATACAGCAAACGTTAATCTAACAGTTGAAGAGGTTGCTGCTGAATCTTTTTTAAAATGTAAAAATACTACTGGAGGCAAATCTATATTTTTTTTTTTCTGGGTATTTTGGTGTACCGGTCATATAATCAGATGCCACATTAGGCTGTGATTATGCAGGCTTCAGCCAAACAGTAGCTGATTTCACTAATTACTTTGCCTCTCTGTGTGTTTGAAGGTTTGCTAATCAGTGAGGTGCTGTACCAATGGAGTGAAAACCTGCAGAGTCTTGGCAGAAAAATACACAATAACAGAGGGTACAAGAGGGACAGAAATAGCTAAAGACCTGGTGAGGTAACAGAAACAGAAGAGAAAAGAAAAGGATGGTGTCTATTATTCAGGAGAGGAGGAAAACACAAGTCTGACAGGGAAGCAAGCAAGTGTGAGCGAATGATTAATGATCGGAGCGATCGAGACCGAAGGTCCGGTTCAAACCACGGCTGCCATGGTAACCTCTTTTTCCTCTGCAAGATGGGAGAATGGAAACTGTTAAGAATTCTCCAGCTTTGTGCAAACATTCATTAGGAAATGTGGTTTTTGTTAGCAGGATAAACCCTTACAGCTGTTATTCTTTCCTATGCAGAGTATAGTTTTTCCAGGTGTTTTTGCCTCCAATCAATATATCAGTGCACATGAAGTAAACAAGCTGCCAAGGCCGTCTGACTGCAACATGCAGTCGAAAGCGTCTCGGCAGACGCGAGAGAGTCGGTGCGAGGAAGTCAGACCCGATTAACAGAGCACCCGGAGATAAAAGAGAGAACACTGAGACATCAAGTGCAGGCTCAGACCTCAGATAGAGACAGGATCAAAGGAGAAATATTCAGGTCTCATGACACATTAAGAAGAATATATGAGCAGAAAGGAAAACGAGAGTGAGTGAGAGATTGCAAGGGTTATCAGCTGTATCAATCACAGGTCCATGAACTTACCATGCTCACAGGTGAGTAGGGTCAGAGAGGTGCATGACATACTAGAGAGAAGCCTTATACACTGTCATTGCTACTAGTTTAACTGGCTTTACCTGGTCATAAACCTGTAAACTATTAATCCTAACTTTGATATATAGGAGGCACTGATTAAACACATTTAACTGTTTCTTTTGGAATTTACAAAGGATATAAAACTTATTTGTTGGTCGGGATATATAATAAAAATATGTCACTGTGTTGTCTGTGCCATGGGGAAAAAAACTGAATGAAAGGCAGATGTGAAATATCAAAGTGTGACATAGATTTTAAATCAGAGGTAATTATAGCAAGCTTACATTTATCAGTCTGGTTAATAATAACTTATAATTTACAGATATTTAGTTAATGTAAATATTCAACACCCGATCTCCTTGACAGTGATCACCTTCTGTATGAATTTTACTGACTAGCAGAGATCAGAAATGATTCTTAAAAATCATTTAAGAATCATTAAAAAACAGATATTTTTCCTATTAAATGCACATGTGGAGTTTTCTAGAAGTGCTTTTAAAATCCTTTTTATTTTGTTATTAAGTTATGGAAACTTAATAGAATCCGGCAGTGTTTAAAATAGATTTATTGCACACATTTGTTTATTTTATCTGCTTTGAAAATCACTTCATTTTGATGTTTTATTGTCAATTCATTTTACTTTTGCTTGTTTCGAGGGTTCGGGTTTGCTCATTTCAGTTTTAAATGAATAGTTTTATTTATTTGGAGTATTTGCTGAGTCGGCATTTATGAAGTTCAGAACAGGCAGCACAACATTTAATGCCATACAGATGTGTCAGTCTTAATAAACAGACAAATCAATGCCTCCTGATGTTTGCTGGGTTGACAAATTTGACCACACTGACAGAGACTAAAGGTAAGGTCATTTCCTGTTTAACTCTGTTTTAGTTTAGTTATTTAAAAAAAAGATAATCATTTTAGTTTTCTTTTAGTTGTTACTTTTTCACATCTATTGGTTTAGCTAACTATAACAGCCCAGCTCCTGACACACTACCGCTGTCCCTTTGGCTCACACTACCCTTAACCAGTCATCAACCACGGAGTCGTTTACCTTTCTTGGTGAAAAACTCTCGGCTGTACTTCCCAGCAGCGACCACTTTGCGTGGGACCTTCCCAAGGAGCTCCATGATCAGAGCGATGTGGTCTGCCCACCACCACATACGTCACAGAGGGAACAAGCACGGTTCAGCATTACGGCATGCACACACATCAACACGCACATACACTGGCTGAATGGTACCGACACACACTGATGCCTTGGGGTACACCGCAGACGCGCTTAGAGACCGATTGGTAATGCAGTGAGAAGCTTGTTCTCGATGTTTTAATCATACTTTCAAATCTGATTTTACAATGGTCTGCCAGTGCATAATTTCTGTCCCTCTCAGACATCCGTGTGTCCCAGTCCCACCAGCTCTCTGGCCAGCGCTACCTCTTCTGTTGAAGAACTCCCGGGAATATTTTCCGGAGAGCGCAAAGTGCCTCGGAATACAGCCCAGCAGCTCTATGATGTGGGCTATGTGGTCTATGGAGGAGAGAGGCAGGTCGGAGGAGGGAGAAGAGAGAGAGAAAAAGAAAAAGAAGAGGAAGGGGGCAGGAAATGTTGACAAAGAAATAGAAATATAAAAAGAGTAAAGCCAAAGACGGTAGAATTAATCGAAAGAAGGATGAAACACAGTGTAAGAACATTGTAAATACAAAAAAGGGACAATTACAGGTACAAAACATTGAAAAAAAAAAGGAAGTGTGAGGTATAAAAAGATGGGGGGGGGGGGGGGGGGGCATAAGGAAGGGATAAAGAGAGGGAGGAAAAAAAAAGAGTCAGACAGTAAAGGAAACAGCGTGTGTTAGTGAGCTGTGCCTCCACAGGTGAGGAAATGAAATGAATAAAGTGACATGTATTTAGATTCAGATCTGAACGAACTGGATTTTCAATCTGGCCTCAGTAGCGGGAGATCAAAGGTGACCCTCTGTAAATAAGCATGCCAGAATAAAACTGACACTGGCTTATTGCCTGTGCAGAACAGGAAGCAGGGAGCCAACTGTGTGTCACATGCTCTGAGGGGAAAAAGACCCCCCCCCCCTGAAAACACAGCACAATGAGCTGAGACAGATCAAAGACCAGATGAGGGGAAGTGATAAAGAGAAATGTGGGGGTGAAGCTGCACAGTTTGGTAATGTGACATGTTTTCGCGAGACATAACATTTAGAAGAATTAGTATGATTAATAACTGGAGTCCACATGCAAAGGATGGAGAAAGACCAGAAAACAGATACACGTAATCTCACAGGACACTTGGCTAATGTTGGGCTAAGGTTTGAAGTGTGGGCTTGGTGTGGATGTGTGGAGGCACAGCAGCAGATTCAAGGGACAGAATTTAAAGTGGATAGAAGGATGTGGGGAGAGGGGTTGACTAAACTTTAAACTAAACTGATTTTGGCAATTTTTTTAAGCGCTAACAATACAAACTACCTTTTTAAAATTACAGCTTTTCTCCATTATCCGATAAGACACAAAAGCCCCAACATTATTGCATAGGGATAAACAAAAGTATATTTTTCAAGTCTTTTTCAATTATTTATTCTATTCGTCCTTTTATGATTTCAGTTCTATTTTAAAATCTGTTTTACATTTCTATATAAAGTTGATCAAATAGTGGAGAAAAACTGTGAAGCTAATTATTTACGCAGTAATATCAAACAGTTTAAACACTTTGCACCAAACATCTCCAACATTCAGTTTAAAGTTTTAAGATTAAAAATATTCAGCATTAATTCTCCAGTGGAAGCTGCTGCTCCTATATTTGGAAATAAAACAGTTTGTGCCATAAAGATTTAAATACTCACCCTCATCGCGGGAGTAGTCTTCTCCAGAGTGAGGCTCAAACAGGTAATCTCCAGTGGCCAGCTCAAATGCCTACAGGAGGACATACTGAGTACGCCTCTCAACGAATGATTGCAAACTAGTACAGCTGCATATATGTATGTAATAATGTTATTCATGTGTGTTCTCCTCACCATGCAGGCGGTGCTCCAGATGTCAGCAGGAGTGCTGTAACCCGCTCCTATTAGGACTTCGATGGAGCGGTACTGCCTTGTCTGAATGTCCTCTGTAAAGTGCTTATGCTGTCCGCGAAATAAGAGGAGAGGAAGGATATTTGTTACTAAAAATTTTTATTAGGATCTATCAATAAAACATAGTCCCCGTCTTACATCTTGATATGTTTTCGTCTGATCAGGGTCCACTTGTCTTTCATCTTTGGAAACCAAACCCTGTTAAATTCTCCGTGCAGTCCTGCCTTGCCGAGTGCAGCTGGCTCAGTGTGTGTTACAGTCTCGATCTAGACATGTGTGGGATGCTTTTATTTACACTTTCATCTGTTGTTTTGTGAGACTGTGTGTAATTGTTGTGCGCAGGATTTGGGATCAGATTAGCGCATCTGAACGATGGGTTCTAGCGGCGTTAGCTGCTGGAACGCGCCTCCTGCCAGTACATTCGTTTCAACAGCCGGTCTCTAATAATGGCTGCTGCACACAAAAAAAAAAAGCCTGCTGAAAGCAGAGCTGTAATTGGACCGCTGAAGGAAACTCGGAGTTTGATGTTATGCTGCTTCTTGTTTTCCTCTCTAAACCTCATTAAAATATCTGGACCTGTGCAACCTGTGGCGACTTGCCCGCCTACACAGGTTTCAAATATGAATTCTTACAGTGAATAACAATCATTTATACAGGGTACACAGAACACACCTCCAGAAACTCTCAGGCCTCTCTGAGTATGAAAGTGAGCTATTATGTCTTTAAAAACTACAGCATAATGCACCTGTGGTCACCTCTGGTTACAGCCTCTGTACAACTCATTATTCTGTTTGTCTTCAACAGAACATAAAAGGCTTCACCTTTCACTATTTAAAAATAGTCAAAATGAAATAATATCAAACTCCAGCTGCTTTCTTACCACCCAGCATGCATTTCCAAGATCAGCAATTTTGACTCGAATAGAGTCTGCGTTGCGCGGATCTAGAGGGTTGATCAGAAGATCTGCAGCTCTGGCTCTGACTGTCAGGGGACATAACGGGACAGCGCAGGATTAAACATACAGTAAGAGACAGCGTTTATACATGGTAATGTTCGAATAGGCGTGCATTTAAAACAAGGATCATTTCAGGTTTTTCTCTGGAAATCACGCCAGTCATCAAGTTACATGAGCATCCACTGACAGTATCACAAAGCCATGTAAAGAAGTAATGTGATGAGAAATTTGGCACCTTAATTCATTTACTGATACTAAAAAGAAGGCTGTAGATGGATGTTAGGTCAAAAAATAAAACCCTAAATGTATTTGGACACTAAAATGTAATAATGAGAAACGATATTATACTACATAGTAATAACATAATAGAAGTTAAACTCGAAACACAGCAGTGGTTATTCATGTTAGGGCGATCTATAAAAGTACATAAGATGCTGGTCTCAATTTTTAATTAAAATTTATAATTAATGTTGAGAGGAAGTCCAGCAAAACAAAATCGTGTCAATACTATATGAAGGCAATCAGATTAATGCAGATGAAAATAACTGACACGTAGTATTGGCTCAGTTTATTTTTTTTAATATTTCAGGATATTATTTTTACACACTGCTAGGCTTCAAAGTTAAATATTAAAATATACTTTTAGAAGGAATATTTTTAATGGATCAATAAATGATTGAAATTCCACTTTTTATTATTAATAATATTTTTAGTTTGAATGTTATATTATGTTTATTTTACATATAAAAATCATGCTGTGATATTTCAAATATGCTAAGATAAAATAAAAAGTTTATGAAAAAACAAGATGGGACAACAGTAACACTTCAAAAGCAACTACAATAAGAGCTTATGATAACGGTTCATAATAATGAGTTTAAATTTGTTGTGTAGTTAGAACCACTGCACTGCACAAAGTTTACTCAGACTTGGACTTGTTTGAAGTTGGAGATAAATCCTGTAATTAAAGTAAAAGTTTAGAGCCAACTGGTGATACTGAATCACAACAAGGACTTCAGACAATCACTTCAGTGAGATCTTGAATAATGTTTGAGTGTTTCTGGGGGCCTTTTGAGCTTTTATTGTGATGGGACAGTTGAGGGTAGACAGGAAAGCTGGAGGAGAGAGCTGTAGGAAATGCCCAGAGCATAGCTGAACCCAGGCCTCTGCAATAGCAGAGGGATATAGGTTCCTTTCTTCAACTCTATGAACTATACTACCTGTTGTATGTTCCCTAACAATAAATAATGGTAGAAACTCTGAGGCACAAGAACTAAAACATATGTATTGATGGCTTGAAATGTTTTAACCACTGTTGAGGTGAATAACAAGACTGTATAACAAGAAAAATGGTGGTAGCAGGAGAAATTGTAAATGGTATATTGTATTAAAAAAGAAATAAAAATGTATTCTTTCAGCTCAGACAAACAATGTTATTTTACCAGTCAGGACTTTTTTATTACCCAAAGCAAGAACACTAACTCAAATAAACAGTTTTGCACCAGGCTATGGGGGAAATGAATTTACTGCTAAAGCAAATAGCATGAATAACCAGTAAAATCAGATTAAAAAAAAACATTAAAAGGCTTTTTTATGGGTTTCAAACTGAGGCAGAAATGAATAAAATGAATTAGTGCTACTGTCGATGTGCTTTAGTAATTGTCTCATGTTGAAGTGCTGTGTTAATACGTACACCGATGTGGTGAATTGTCACAGTGCTTACACAACAACGGCTAAAACTTTAAAATTAACTCTTAGGCAGTTGTTTGATATGATGGTTGTGTTGTAAGGAGATTGCTTGGCTGGTGTCTCTCTGTGCTGGAGCTATTGGGGAGTCTGATGAACTAAACCAATCCAGCTTAGTTGAGAGCAACTTTGTTGTTGTTCCCAGATGTTGACTCCAGTTCTTGTGGAGTACCCCTGACCATCAGTGGTTTAAATAGAGATAAACCATTAATCAGCAACAAAGTCCAACTCATCTGGTCATAATTATCTCAAGAGCCACTTTAATAATGTTTAGTGAGTGTCTTTGTCAGGTCGCACACCTATCGAAGCATTTGGAGCAGTCTAAGAGTAAAGCTTTGTGGCAATTTCCAAGCGTCATTGGTCTCTTTTTTGCGGGTGATGCGAGCTAATGTCTCAGTGCTTCACATGACAGAGGTGTGCATGAGTCAATGGGTGAGAGAGATTGGAGTGGACAGTGCATTAGTGGGCGGTGGTCACAGTGCTTTAGCCCATCACTCCATCACAAAACAGTTACTGACATTTTTAATTTGATCACATCTGGCATATTAATTTTCATGTTATACCTGCACCGGATGGTTGCTACACCCACTATCATTAAAATCAGTACTATTTTTCAGCCATTGTCGTTTACATGCTCAGTATTAAAGTCTGAGTTTTGAAATTGCTATAATCCTATCTTACCTTTCGGTGTGTCTCCCGTGCTCGAGGAGGACACGGTGCGACTGCGGTCTGCAGTGGGGCTGTTGGGTGAAGGTCCTGCTTCAATGTCTGCCGTACCAACACAAATGGTGTTTCCTGGCTCGGGATCCAGAGGCAAGTCGGGAAAAATGGGAATTGTACCTAGATGCCGCTCACTGGAGCCATTGGTGAGTCCTGGCTCTCCAAGCTCGCCGTTATACATCTCATAACCAGAGCTCAGAGAGTTGTCCCTGTCTGTGTAGCTGAGCTCAGACTCCACCAGGGGGCAGAGAAGAGGCTCTGGGGTGGGGGAAGGAGGCGGAGGCGTGCCTGGGTTTGGTTTCAGTCCCTCAGAGCCTAACAAAACATGGCCGTTGGTTTTGACCGAATTGGTTTTATTGATGTGGGGTTTGATGGGGGAGGTGTTATCTGTGAGGAGGTCAGTAGTCGTGTCATCATCCTCATCTTCCTCCTCCTCTTCCTCATCTTCTTCTTCTTCGTCCTCCTCCTCCCCCTCTTGCTTCTTTGAAACCTCTTCTTCCACCACCACCACAACCTCCTGCTCTGTTTTGCTCTCACTCTTTGGCTCCTCTGTCTCTTTATCCTCCTCCTCCTCTTCTTCTTCTTCGTCTTCTTCTTCTTCCTCCTCTTCCTCCTCCTCCTCTTCTTCTTCTGCTACCTTTTCTTCTGTTTCCTCCTCCTCATTCTCATTCTCTCTCCCTTTTAATCCCTCTTCCTCCTCTGCCTCTTCTGGCTCAACCTCTGCTTGTGTTGGATCTCCGCTGCCTTCCTCTGAGGCGGGGGGAATAGGGGCATCTTTTTCAGCGACAGGCGTAAGCTCCTCTTCTTCTTCCTCCGCCTCCTCATCAGGGTCATCATCTGTGATGTGGGTTGCCTCGCTCTGCTCCTGGGGAGGTGCTGCACCTAACATGGAGAAAAAAGGAAAACATTATAGACAGTTGGTGGGCGGGAGGAAGATGTACAGTAAGTGGAATCAGACAAGATGTAGGCAGAGAGAAAAGGAGCATGAAAAGAGAAGAAAGATCGGAGTGAAGGTAGCAAAGCGAGAATACAAGAATGAAAGAGGCAGAAGGTGCAGAGACAGAGGGTGGAGGAGGGAGACGGAGAAAGACGTTTTTCTTTCTTTCTTTTTTTTTCCCTCTCGTGAATCAGCCGAGGCTTCCATACACAGCAGGACTAGCGTGGGTTGAGTGATTGGAGCCAATCCACATCCTATTCATTCACAGACAGACTAAAACCAAAACCATACAAATACTCACACGTGACGCAGATCTGTCAAAGCCAAGATCTGCTCTGGGATAACTCACCTTCTAGCGATTCACAACCTGAATACATTTTTTTAATTAATTGCTCACTTTTCCCTCAGTGTATTTGATTGGAAACAATAAATGCAACCAGAACGTTGCATTACATCCCCGGGCTGCAGGAAACATTTCCTTTAGCTTAAATGGAGTCCAAATAAGAGCTAACTAACAGATTAGGAACAGTTATCGGACGCGGAGAACAATATATGTTCGACTTTCTGCAGCTTGTCTTCAGGCTTCCGATTAACAGTGTTTTATTTTTTGCAACATTCAAGCCCGCCTGATAATCAGACTCATTTGCCAATTTGTCTCACTTAAATTGAGACAAAGTGGCAAATTAAGTTCATCTGAAATCTGAAATGCTGGCGATGATTCAGAGCGCCGAAAAACAGGCTGTGAGGAGGCAATGCAGCAGATTCGCTGCAAGTAGCAAACTAATTTACACAGCCTATAAATAGCCTACAGGATCACAGGAAACCACCAAACAAACATTAAGCAGATGTGACAGGGAATGTAAATGAGCCGAAGATGTCGCCAACTGGTATTTGAGTTTTTTTTCTGGTGGACCGTAGTCGTGGTAACCTTTTTGAAGGAGGAGCGGGATATAAGAATGCATATAACATGATAATAACAGGTGTATTTATGTACTTTTGATAATTATAATGAGAAAAGTGCCTTTATGCATTTTTCTATTCCAAACAATTACAATTATAAATGATCAAAACACCTGAGTCATATCTGACACGCTGAAGCACTACTGATTGATTCACAAATGTCTGAATGTAGTAAAATTGCTTATCTTTACAGTCACCCTGCAGTCATGACTCACATGTATGATTAGTCAGCCTGATGGGCCTCTCTCCTCCCTCCTCCTCCTCCTCGTCCTCTCCGTCCTCCTCATCGTCGTCGTCATCGTCGCTGTCTCCCAGGGACGTGCTGTGGCCCGGAGGCGGTTGCGGCGGCTGCAGCGGTGAAGGCAGGTTGCGGTCGACCGTCGCCTTCTCCCCTCCTTCTTTGGCCTTCTCTTCCCTCCTCTCTGCCTCCCTCTCCAGGGCTTCAATCTCCAGCATTCGCCTTTCCAGAAGCTCGGCTTGCCGCTTCTGTTTCTTTTTCAGCTTCTTCTTCTTGTTCTTGGAGATCTTTCCAACCTGAAGGGTGAAAAAAGAAAAGAAAAACACAAAAGAGGGAGAGAAAGTCAGTGAAAAGGGAAAACAAAGAAATAAGAAAAGGTTTTGATACTTTTGAGTGTTGTGTTTTCATTTATATGTTATAGATGTTCACTGAACTGAGCATCAGAGCTGCAGTTTTGTGCTTTCCATTTCAAATTTTAATATCCTCTGAGCTTCAACTCTTTAAAGTTCCACTCAGCTTAGACAATAGTTTTGCATCTTTCAGTTACATTTTTGCTGTTTAGTTATATATACTTATATTTCTATTTTTATTTGTTCCAATGTTAGTTTAGCCTTAAATTATAATATCTAAATCATTTATCAGGGGCAGGACTGTGTGACTGGTGAGTGTGTCACACATACACTATGTTGCCAAAAGCATTCACTCACCTTTCCAAATTATTGAATTCAGGTGTTTCAATCACTTCCATGGCCACCATATAATCAAACAGCTAGGCATGCAGACTGCTTCTACAAACATTTGTGAAAGGCTGGGTCGCTCTCAGGACCTCGGGGAATGATAGGACACCACCTGTGCAACAAGTCCAGTCGTGAAATTTCCTCACTTCTAAATATTCCACAGTTGGCTGTTAGTGTTATTATAACAAAGTGGAAATGATTGGGAACAACAGCAACTCAGAGTCAATAACTATTGACCTCCAAACTTCATGTGGCCTTCAGATTAGCTCGAGAACAGAGCACTGAGAGCTTTGTGGGGTTTCCATGCAATTCAAAGTGCCGAATGCAGTGGTGTAAAGCACGCTGCCACTGGACTCTAGAACAGTGGAGATGGGTTCTCTCCAGTGACGAAACACATTTCTCCATCTAGCGATCAGCAATCTGGGTTTGGTGGTTGCCAGGGGAACGGTACTTGTCTGACTGCATTGTTTGGTGGAGGGGGGATTATGGTGTGGGGGTGTTTTTCAGGAGTTGGGCTCGGTCCCTGAATTCCACTGAAAGGAACTCTTAATGCTTCAGCATACCTAGACATTTTAAACAATTTCATGCTCCCAGCTTTGTGGGAACAGTTTAGGGATGGCCCCTTCCTGTTACCACATGGCCGCATGAATACACGGATGGTGTGGAAGAACTTGACTGGCCAACACAAAATGCTGAGCACAACCCAACAGAACACCTTTGGAATGAATTAGAGCAGAAAAGATGATCCAGGCCTTATCGTCCAACATCAGTGTCTGACCTGACCTGATGTGCGTCTGGAAGAATGGTCAAAAATTCCCATAAACACACTCCAAGACTTTGTGGAAAACCTGCCCAGAAGAGTTGAAGCTGCTATACCTGCAAAGGTTGGCCCGACATTATATTAAAGCCTATAGATTAAGAATGGGATGTCACTCAAGTTCATATGTCTGTGAAGGCAGCCCAGTAAATACTTTTGGCAATATAGCTTATCCTGCCTTATATGGAACAACAGACTACTAGCTACAGGTAAATAACTCTAAATGAGACAATTAGTGCGTTGCTTTTTAATATTGTGCTGTGCGTGTGTGTGTGTGTGTGTGTGTGTGTGTGTGTGTGTGTGTGTGTGTGTCCCATTTCATACTCACATCTGTTGTACTCACCGGTTTGAGCTGGGGGGCTGTGCTAACTGATAAAACAGAAAGCAAAAAATAGCAATCAGACACTTTCAAGCATCACTGTCATCAGTCCGTCACACAACCGAGACAGAGGTTTAAGAGTTAAGAGTGCAAATCATGCATGTCGCCGCATGTATGGTCATTTAAAAACCTGAAACACTCAGAAACAAAAAAGTAAATCTTGTTATCAAATCGAGAAAAATCACTTTCCACGCTCTTCCTGTATTGATAATGTTTATGTTTTATTCTTTTTAATGCCTTCTTCTTCAGTTATTCAGTTATTATTAAGTCCTATCTTAGGAGCTATGCTGAGCTGCTAATTGAAGTTAGCTTATCATAACGCAAGCAGTGTAAAGTACTTTGGCATTCGTGTATAGCAGTCATAAATAAATAAAATAAATTTCTTCTCACATGAAGCAGAAATAGATGAAATTTCACTATAAAACACATGTCTACACTTATTTCTACACTTATGTTAACGTCAATTAAAAAAAAAACGATATACTGCTTATCTTCAATCAGAGACAGCGTGTGTTACTATGAGCACTTGCTCTTGTTTTGACAGTTGATGGTTTTGTGCCTGACATCACGCGTGTAGAAATCTAAGCAGTAAAACTTGTTACCCCGAGGCTCAAAAAGACCCTGTTGGCTGATGCAAGCAATTGACAGTTCACAGGGGGTTCACCAAGGGACAGGGGTTCATGTGGAGTTCATCAGGAATAATTTTGAGAACTTTTAGGGGTTTTTTTTAAAGTGGAAGAACGTTTTGACAAGAGATGGGTTAAAAAAAGCAACAAATGTCTCTGTAAAGGTAAGCAGGTGAGAAGAAACTCAAGGCTTCGACACTTCTTGTAGGAGTATGTCAACATTAAACATAAGAGAAATCTGTAATAACAAAGAAGTAAGAAGTGTAAATGAATACACTAAACAAACAGACCTCACTCATGCTATTTCTGATAGGAGGTAAAAACATATCCCAAAAACTTTTAGGTTTTGTTCTCTTCTTAATTTTCATATAAAATACCCAACCATTTGGAAACAAACGTAAGTATAACACAGTGCAGTTATTTTTTGAGAAATACCTGAATTTGATTTTTTGCTTAAAATTGACACCACTGTCACCTTAATACGGTGTAGCTACAGTCATGTAGGAAACCCCAAGTACACCCGTAATGCTTCATTAGAAAAGGATAAGTACCTGCCCAGTGCTGCAAATCAAATGCACTTGATTAACTGATCACTTACAAGTGTGAGCATCCGTCTATAAAAACAGGAGGTTTGGCAGTTTTCTGTTGTGGAGCATTCAGGGTTCTGTTAACATATTACATCCAAAAATTCACCACAAGGTCAGACCATGCAACGCTCAGAGAAACTGCAATAAACTCAAGGAGCTACAACTTAGAGTCTGCAGATCTCAGTTAGCATGGTAAATGTCAAAGTGCATGATAGTACCAACTAGGGCTGGGCCATATTATACCGTTCACGGTAATACCGGTATAATGTTAGGCAACGACAGGAAAATGAAATATCGCGATAGAATATGAGTAAAACGCGCATGCGCAGTGCCTTTGTGTTCATACGCACATGGCCGATTGTTGAGTGAAACAAATGAACCAGAATTGGTTTGTAAAAATGGTGCAACTTCAGTGATGTGGAACTGGTTTGGTGTTTGTCCGTCAGATACACGACAAAGCACATTTTTTTGCAGAACATGCAAGCGGCCGTCGTTATTGTCGTATTTGTCGGACTAAGATGCTCTTAAATCTGGGAGTAATCTGGGTCCTAAACTCTCAGTGATGCTTCATGTCAAACAACACTGCAGCATCACTGAGAGTTAAAAACTGTCTAAATTCTTTCATCTTTAATAAAACGATCAGCATTGCTGCTTTACCAGGTGTAACTATGAAGTTTAACTTCCAGGCATCCATGAAAACAAAATTTATTACATTTAACGGAGTTAGAAGTTAGCAGGAAGCTAGCGGAAGTTAGCTCGCTAGTTTCGCTAGTTACCCAAGCATGATATAGCATGTTCTGACTGAGAGATTTCTGAAAAAATTCAAACGTACAGCTCTGCTATCACTTCCAACATAAATGAAGACAGGAAACTAAACAGCAGTGACGTTTGTAGGGTTACTGAAGTTGGGCTAGCTGGTATATAATGATGTGCTACGTGATCGCTAGCGACACAGCTATGTTAGCATAACATAAACAGTGAAGCTGGAGGACGAACACTAACACTTTTCCACTTATAAAAGTTAACGTGCCTGATAGTTAGAGACAAATGCAATCGCATGGCAGGATGCTGTAAACGGACCAAACTTCAGTCAGGAGAACAACTGAGATAATCCATCCACAATAGAAGGTTAGTCATTAATATACTGCAACAACATGGGAATAGAGCAGCTGCCAGAGAATTCAACATTAATGAATCAATGGTACAGAAGTGGAGGAAGCAAGAAGAATGAGTTTAATAAAGTTTGATTTATCTGACTGCTTTGTTTCGCTTAATGTGCCTTATAATCCCGTGCACCTTATGGTCCGAAAAATACGTACTGCACACTACAGTTTAATGTTGCAAAGCACCTCTTTTTAACTTCAGTGGATATTATTATACATGGTTATGCTCAGGATATGTCAGCACATTTCTACTGGAAATGCCTTTTGGTTAAACTTTCAGCAAGGAATTTGCATTTGCACTGTTACATTTTTATAAAGCTTTAATGTACATAAAAACCAGTTTCTTGTTTAAGTGAAAATAAAAGGAAGGTTGTCTTTTTGCGCTAGTAATGTTGTGGAGTTGTATTTTGTCTGGCATCAATTATATCGTCAGTTATATCGTTATCGCAAATTTTCAAATATATATCGTGATAAATATTTTTGGCCATATCGCCCTGCTCTAGTACCAACAGAAAAACACAAAGTATTGCTTGTTTGGAAAAGTTGCCATGAGACGTTGTGCTCCCTTTAAAAAGAACATGCCAACACAGCTTGCGTTTGCAAAGTTGCATCTGAACAAATCAAAAGACTTCTGGAACAATATCCTTTAGATAGACAAGACAAAAATGGAGTGGTTTGGCCACGTTTGGTGAAAACCAAACACAGCATATCGACACAATCACCTCACACCAGCTGTCAAGCACGGTGGTGGAGGGGTGGTGATTTGTGCTTGTTCTGCAACTATATAACCTTTGAATCTTCCAGTCACTGAGTCCACCATGAACTCCGTCAAAGTATTCTAGATTCGAATTGGAGGCTGACACCTAAAGCTTGGCCCAAGTTGGGTCACACAACAGGACAATAGCTCTAATTTAGGCCCGAACTTACTAACAGTGCGCACACAAACATTTCACACAGACCTGATTCTAAACCTTTTTATACTTAAGGCACAGTAAGTGTCTGAAGGGAAGCAAAGCTCCATCATCCTATGAATTCTCATCTTGATCTTTCCTTTTTATTTTAATTTTTTTACACTTTCAAAAGTTGGCCTTTTTCTGTCTTCCTCCTCGGAAACTATTTACTTTCTCCTTCACTGTTGCATTAGCAATCTTATCTCTAACAACATCGTCACTGCTCTCTCCACTTCACCTCAAGGTAAACGTGTTTCCTTATATAGAGAAATAAGGATCTGACTGTATTCAGATAGCATGCAGATTGAAAGCAGCAAGCACAAACACTGATTCAGGATGCATGGCAGTAAGAAGATCATTTTCCAGTGTGCATGTGTTGTAAATCTGATGGCAATTTTGCATGTGAACAATTTATTGTACCAAATATGTTTCCATTGTTATGATTTATATATGTATAAATACATATATAAATCATAACAAACAGAGCAGCAAATGTACAACAGAAAGCCTGAAAAAGAATCAAGGTGCTGATGTATCAACAGCTGATATTATTTATTTGCTAATTTATCAGTATTATGATTTTAAATGACAATGAAAAACTAAAGAAGTGATGGAAGAAACTCCCTCCAACCATGTTATGAGTGCTGACATGGGTTAGCAGCGACAGGGCACTCCTCAACTTTCCTATAGGCAACACACGTCTACAAACACAACACCTGGCTGAGTCGGGCACAGCGTAAATAAGTAAAGAAGTACAACAAATGTTAGAAAGAAAAAAATATGGGTCGATGTAACTTAAATACCAGATTTTAAGATGACCAAATATTGTTAATGATATCTTACTCACAGCAGCAAAGGTCCCTTTAAATAACCCTTTCTCTGAAAATACATGTGTGGAGAATGAAACGTATCGCTACCTGCTGATCCAGATGGTGGTGGAGCTCCAGCTTTCTGCCATTCAGTTGCTTCCATGGCCATACGCCTAACAAAGACGTCATCTACACACATCAGGATGTTCTCCGGCTTTATGTCTGTGTGGATGATTTTACACTTCGTGTGGAGGTAGTCCAAGCCCTGCAGGACCTGCAGACACATCAGATAGACAGACATTTGTATGCTTCTGCCAACCAGTGAGATTTGGTGACGTTATCCTTTTACCATAAGTCGTAATTAGCATGTGAACAATTAGTTGTGACCAAAACATGAGGTGCGTTAGCTTGACTTTTCTTCTTTTACCACCTACATCAATTTTTGTTCTTCCTTGAATCAAAAACATATGAGAACTAAATCTGAAGAAACTCTTTCAAGGTGTTTGCGATATCCTGGAACGAGAAGGATCGGCACATATAACGAAGCAACTAGCAACCTTTAACCATAATGCCTTTAGACATGGTTGTTTAGCACAGAGGCATGAAATCATGTTCATACTTCTTGTTTAACCATGGATTCACAAAAAATGCAAACATGCCTCTTTTCAGATCTCCTTCTGTGTCTCTCTCCCTTTCATTCACTCTCTATTAGTCAGCTCAACCATTCTTTAGATGCTTTCCATTCTCCGAGGGTGGCGAGGACAGAAACTGTTGATGTTTTCCTGTGTTTCTTTCAATTGTATCTGTTTTGAGGCTTTGAAACTGAAGTGAAGGACAGTCTCATTCAATTTCTACTCATCTCCAGCTCAGCTTACAAGAAGCTGGCAGCAGCTGAAACGCTCAGCTGATCAGCTGGTTTGTCATCCCGCTTCTCAGAGTGGCGGCGGTATTAACGTTTGAAGTGAACATTAGCACAAATGTGTATTAATTGGCTGTGTGACTCTATCCACCATCTTCAATCCTCATTAGTCAACATATGACAGGCCGGGACACAGAAACTAAATTAGTTAGAAAATGATGTTAACCTGCACCACCAAATGAATTATGGAGAGAAACAGAACACATGTAAAGTCTCTGTATTACAATACACATAAAAAACTGTGCAAAAGTCTCATTTCTTTACATATCACTCAAGATCACTTAAAAAAACAAAACAAAAGATCAGCTGGCTCATTGGAAGCAAGATCTAAGAAATAGAGGTGGTTGAGAAGATCATCTCAACCAATGGGTATTAACTTCACACCTGCAGTAACAGCTGTTGGAGAAACAAGGATTGATTGGGTTACTTTTGCAAATGCTGGACTGCAATGTTGGTGCTAAATTTACCCAAATTTTGTAAAATATTCAGTCATTTTATTATGCTCTTAAATACAATTTGTTACTTGTGTGTGTGTGTGTGTGTGTGTGTGTGTGTGTGTGTGTGTGTGTGTGTGTGTCCTCACCTGTCTGATAATACTCTTGACACACGGCAACGGGAGACCTTGGTAGTTGGATTTAATAATCCATTTCAGCAGGTGATGACCCAGCACTTCAAACACCATACAAACGTCTGCAACTGGGAGTTAAGGACTCACATCATCACATCTCTGTCCTTTCCATATATCCAAACATGCACACGCACGCTTCTTGATTAGGATACGTATCCCGTTGACTCCTGAAATCTTGAAGTCATCTATCAGCTGTACCACCATATCCTTATTGGGATCGCTGGGGTCACTCTCTCTCACCTGCCGGACAAGACGGATAATGAGATATGGTAAACATCTCAGGAGGGACAAAAAGAGAATGACCCTGACAATAGGAGGATGAAGAGAGAAGAAAAACAAAGGAAAAAGGCCTGGAAGATAGGAAAGGAGGAAAAATACTCGAGCACGAGCAAATGTGAACAGAGGAAAGAAAAAAGACAGGAAAGATGGATGTGGAAGATAAAGCTGCTGAACACCAGATTATAAGAGGCCTGACTTCTTCACCTATCATGCAAGACAACTTGTAAGTGTATATTTAAAGTCAAAGGAAAGAATGGAAGGGTGACGTAAGGACAGGAGCTATGGGGAAAAATGGCAATGGATGCAAAAATCGCTGAGAGTTATAATAAGAAGCAAGAACAGACGGAAAGACAAAATTAAGACGAGAAAATCCAAAAAAAGCGAAAATGTCAAATTAATCAGATTCTCACACATCGCAGCAGTTTGATCTCATCCAGGGCCGTCTCTGTGTAATGCTGAGCGCTCTTCACCACCTTCATCGCCACAAAGTTCTTCACTCTGTAATGCCACACGCACACACGCATCATTTTTATTTTATAGTGACTCACACGCTAACAGGTTGTTGAAGCCAGCAAAGCTGATTAATGCCACCCCGTGAGAGAGATGAAAATAGGAATCACCGACTGAACCAAGTATTAACGAGCAACGTCAGCCTAGGCTTTGCTGGTTGTCATTTACACTACCCACACTGCCACTGGAAATGCATATGGATGAGCTGTGTGGCATTTAATTAACATTAAACAATCTTAACATTGTGAAATAGCACAACACTGACACGCCTCTTTGTCTTCCTCACGGCCCACATTTAAACTCTTTGTAATCAGGTTATCATGCTGAATATATTCAGTTATTACCATCTAACCACGTTCTGTTACATTATTTCAGAACATTTGGCGTCTATTGCTTCATTTAGCCATTTTTCAAAGAAATCAATATTTGCTAGCTGTAGACTGAAGTGAGTAAATCCTTTGTGCTTTGTTTTGTTACAAAGTGAACAGGCACAGTCTGAACTGGAGACAAACCAACTTCAGATTTCACTTCACATTAATGGTAGCGTGTTTCAATACGAGCAGATGAAAAAGAAGAGTGGAATTTCTCACCTACGCCTATACTGCTCTCATAAAAACTGCTAAATGTTGACCTGACATTCATTGTGCATTTACACGGTGCACTATAGAGATTGCACAGGCCCATTAAAGAGGAGCGCTGCACTACAATGTTATCCTATGCCTTCTGTTTCCTGAACTATGGAAACAATTCCTGGAGAAAGGACGAAACAAAAACACTGAAAGAACAGAACAGAAAACATGCACTTCAGAAGCCACGAGTCAGCGATCTAAAGAGAACAGAGAAACGCATCTCATCAGGCAACAGCATGCATTCATATATTCAGTGAAAAATTCAGTGGAAAAGCAACAATTCATAAAAAGAGAATGAGTGGTGAGTAGTGCACATCTAAGACTGAGAGATGGGGAAAAAAGAGGTTTATTCCTCTGATATTGATTCGTGTGTGGATTGCTGTATGTTTCAAAACATGTATTGTGCTGTTTATGACACATTGATGGCCTCAGCCACTCCAGCTCTGTCCTAGCCAGTCCCCTAGAGTAGAGGACCAGAGGAGGTGGGTAAGAGGAGGACGTTAGCCAAGCTAATCTCCATTGCGGGCAACAGCCGCTCCCCCTCCATGTGACTGTAGAGGCCCTGAGCAGCTCCTTCAGCAGTACACTGTTACAGCCACCGTGTAGGACGGAGCGCTATTGAGGTCCGTCATCTCGACACAATTCACACTGTAAAATATGCACACCTGATAAACACCTGCTAAAAATATATTTTATTCCAACTGCATTTTGTGTATATATAAAAAAATCTTTTTTTATATTTTTCTTAGTGTGGGAAAAGGTTATCATGGTTAACTCAAACTAAACTAAAAAAGACAAAAAACGATTTCAAAATACAAACCTATAATAACTCCGATGTGGGGTTAATAAAGTTTATACATATCTCTTCAAAATGACATACAGTGAAAGGTCAGTATTTGTTGGGGACCGTCCCTACAGTAACCCAACTCGCTAGCTTATGACCACCATTAGTGTAATTAACACTGGTGAATAAATTAGTTGGTGTGTATGTGTGCGAATCACTGAAAGGTGACACTGGGCTGATGATACCGTTAACCATCCACCTCGGTTGCCTTGTCAACACACAAACAACATCACAGTGTAAATAGATGGCTTAGATGCCAGCACAGGGTGGTGTTGCTTGCAGCTGCCATTGTGGTGACGTGCCAAATGTGGTCGAAAAAGGGCATATGCAGTGCAGACGGCTTATGTGAGGCAAGCGGATGAGAACAAGCGTTGCTGTGCACGGGTGTGAACGAGAGGTTAGGAGTATACGAGCGCTCTCTTTTTTCCTAGATCAAGTGTTGTGGTTGATGTGTGTGTGGTTAGTGTGTGTGTGTGTGTGTTTATGTGTGTGTGTGCGCACACAAGAGAAACATGAAGCAGAATCTGAAAGCCTTTGCTGTATATAAACATTAATGTGTGACTCACTGGATGTCCCAGCATAGCCATACGGTGGAGAAGTGGCCCCACCCCAACTTCCTGATCACATGGTACCTCCCGTTGAACAAATCCCCGATCTTCACCGGATGGTACCCTCCTGAGAGAGAAAGGGGAAGGAGAACATGAAGGTTACAGTCGATAACCCTGCCATGACATGAAATCCATTAGCGAGTAAGAAGTGGAGGTAGGCCAGCAGGTGCATGGAGGGAGGAAGGGTCAGACAGCCGATTTCGCACACGAACTCTGCAAAGTGGATGAAGTTTGAGCACCGTCTGAAGCTGCCCTTTCTCAAATGTGGCACACGACAAGAGATTCTCTATGTCGCACACATTCACACCTGGAGAAACTCCAAGTTTAGGCAAGAGGAAAGAGCGTGCAGGAGGCTGCTCAGCTCTAGATTCTCACCTCTTCTATTCTCACATGGGCCGAGGGAAAAAAGAAGGTTTGGAGTTTTTTGAAATAGCAAAGCAGCAGGAAAGCACAGCAAAGCACATTTTACAGCCAGATGGGATCTATTTTTGACTATATATGTATATTTGATTAGATTATTCTGTTTTCTCTCTGTATCATGGATATATGTTTTGTTTTTTACAGTCTATTTAACATTGTGTGCACGTGCCCAGGGACCGCTGATATAAATATCTAGCTGCTAAACCCGGTAAAAGGTATATTTACTCCTATGAGATCAACCTTTTTTGTGCATGGTCGCTGAAAAGTAAAGAAAATGAACTAAAGCTAAACGAAGCTATACACAAATACACAATACAGAGACAAATGAAAAACTTGATTTAAAATCTATAAAATTAGAACATTTGTCTTGACTTAAATCAATTTTTGCCAGGTAAAGCTTGCTAAGGCAAACCCAGTCTAACACAAGCTGGAATAAATCCTTCAGTTTTTGCTTAAAGTGTCGTTCACAGCTTTGCTTTCCTTAAATGCACTTTATGGGTCTGGTTGTACTGCATTATGCAGCAAGGTGTTTCTGAAGGCTATAATAATGTATTGCAGGATTGCCATATTAATTCATTTAGTAAGGTGTACCTAATGTCATGGCAAATGAGTGTAACCAATTCCTCAAGTCATTACTGAGTCAGTTGAATTAAAGCGCTTAATATTTGCTGGTTCCAGCTTCTAGTGCTTCAACAGTGTTACTCACCAGAGCATTCCTAAGCAACACTACCTCACAGCTTTTCTTGAGTCATTAGGTTTCAGGTCAGCCTTGACATTTTCAATGAAACTAAACATTTCTTATAAACACAAAGTGCTGTATTCACTTTTCCTAAATGGGTTAAAAAGTGCACCGAGTGCTTTAAAAGTCCTTTAAAAGGTTCAGACGTAAAATTGAAAAGAAGCCAAACAACATAAACGAGATGTGATCTTTCCTCTTTTCTTTTTGTCTTTCATCTCACTGAAGTGAGATCTGACGCTTCGACTGTGCTTCTTCCAAAACACTTTCTAAACACAGTGAAAGAAGCCATCTGGGAAAAAAGGAGAAAAGTTTCACTTGAAGTGATGTTCATGGTATGTGATCGAAACATGTTGAGGTGTACTGATTAAAGTGAAATACAATTTTACAGAGTGATGCACCATTTTGAAACGTGGCTGCGTTATAATTAATGCTTTGAATGTTGTAAAGCTGCCTTTGTCCTCCTGAGCTGTGGCAGGAAACTCGGTTCATCTCTGACATTTTGGTAAAAGCCGAGCAATTCTGAATTGGCTGTTATAATGTCTGCAAACATGAACTGCTAATCCCATCAGGATGGAACTCTGGAGAAATAAGGTAGGAAGACGAGCCGGTGAAGACGGTGTGGGCCAGGGAGGCCAGCGCAGAGCTCCATAAGACAGAAGTGTGGGCTGGGACAGACGTGCGCATGTGACTGACCTTTGCAGTAGTCCGCGGGGTCCTCCTGCTCCTCATCGTCGGAGCCCAGGATCTCCTCCTCCGGCTCTGGGGGCCCAGCCGGCTCAGGGGGAGGTGGAGGGGGCGGCGGGGGAGGAGGAGCAGTCACCGGGGCTTTCTGCTGGGTGTCAGGCCTGTGAACACAACAGTGACACCAACGTTGGAAAGCTTTTCACCAGAAATCTGCCTTTCGTCTACACATTTAACTTTTTAGTATTTTATGGGGTTTTTTAAGCTATGAATCACAGTGAGCACTACAGTGGCCTGAACGTTAAGTGCAGATGACTAATAGTAGAATAATAACTTGTGACATTTTCATACATATAAAATGTCAGCCCCGGAAGTGTTGCTGATTGGCATCGGCACCGAGTTCATGAAAGCTTTTAGATTTGATGTAACGAACAAACTGTGCCAGACGGCTCGTGACGCCGCGTGACGTGTTGCACGTCTGCTTTTGGAATAAATAAAAGACCAACGACAGCAAGCATGAACATCAAAAATCAGCGTTGCACAACATTTCAAGAGTAAGTCCGCTGTCTGTAGCATGTGAGAAGCAATATCAGGCAATCATGTTCCAGCAAAAACAATCAAATGATATACAGTAAAGCATTTTCTGCATCACAAGCCCCTTATTTACTTTTAATACAGTTTAAAAAAATGTCTAAAGGCCTGTGTTTGCACATTGTTTTATTTGCACTGAATAGGACTGCGTATACTTTTCTTGTGCTTTTGAAATAATGAAGATTTCGATTCTGTATAAAGTTATCAGTCAGTCTAAACCATTGGACAGATATTTTTTATAGCTCAAACACAGTCAACTATAGCCAATCACATTTATCCTCAGACACAAATCTGCAGAAAAAAATTAATGTTTCCCCTCCAATAAAGCTTTAAATCCTGGAAAAATATAGTGCCGAATAGAAACAGTCAATAGGTCAGACAAAGTTTGCTCCTAGGGTCATTTCCACAGTCACTTCTTTCAGTTAACAACCTTGTTCCACTTCCTTTCCCTTGTCTAAAACAGAACTGAACCCATGAGAGGGAGAAACGCTAAATAGGTTGCAGGACACAGGCTGACTTATTCTCCTGGCTTGGCTACATTTTGAGCATTTAGCTGGCACACTTATCCAGGGCACGGAACAATAACTGATCACAAAGTTTTCACCGTTTTGCTTTGGGACCCTGCCATGGCGCATGTGGCTGTTTGTGTAGATTTTGAGCACATGCCTGCAATATTTCTGTACTGGGAAGGTTCCACTAAATCAGCGCCAAACCGACACTTTTTGTGCCATGCATCAGTCTGTTTTTTTCAAGCTAATGTACAGAACATAAGACATTTTGTATGTGTCATTTTTCTCTGTCGAATTAATGCACAATCCTTTTGTAGTTTAGTGCAAAACACACACAGAGAAGTACAAAACACGAGTCAAATGCACAAAAGGAAAAAAAGAGTTTGTAAAGAGTTACTTATTTCACAAATGAAACAGCTACAGAGCTTAATTCTGGGCCAGCTGTATGAAAGTCTAATATTGAGTCTGCTTCTGACCTCTAAAATCTCATGAAATAACTGGCTCTGTAATAGCTAAACATCTCCATTTTTTAATTTTGGACTTGGACAGGTAGCGTGCAGCAAGAGTTTCACAGATTTCTTGCTGAAACTGTTGCCATCTATGGCCAATAAGAGCAGCGAGAGTGAACCAAAAACAGTAAAGTTGAGGCCTGAAGAAGCTAAACAATGATGTGAAGCGATAAAACTCTGAAAAGATGTTTAAATATTGTGCTGAGCTAACATAATGTTATATAGCCACCATACCATATGGCATGCTGTGTGGCACAGTGTGAACAGCAAAGCCGGAGCTCTTCAAACTTCTGCCAACACAATGCTGCTGCTGCTAGTGCGAGGAGAAAGACAGACACCACATCTGACTAAATAACTGGATTTTAGTTACATATAGCTTTATATAGATATGTATAAAAATGGGAGAGCTTCTTCTAGACAGCGATTTGTGTCTCCTCTCTGTCTCAAAATGGGGCATGTTATTCAAATATGTTCACTACTACACTATGGAGCCAGGACTAGTATTAGCACACATGAACACAAAATGTATTAAACTGTCTGAGTAGAGGGGAGATTGATTCAAGGCGGGTTGATCTTAAAACATTTTTTAAGATCAACAATCTTACAAATCAGTAAACAGCAATAAATAAATAAAATGATAAATGTACATTAGCTAACATAAAAGCATTCTACGAATACAAATTTCTGTCTGCTTATGCGTGGCAGTTTATGTCCATTTCATCTGAAACCAAACAGCAACCAATAACCATCAGTGCAAAAACTACAGTTCCCCTAGTGGTCACTTCATACAAAAACATTTTGGCGTCTATGCAGTTTCCTCCCTCAGAACCACACCACCGTGTGTGAAGTCATCCAACCCAATACTGGTGTTTGATGAAGAAGCTCCCAGTTACAGTGGTACCAGTGTTGCCAACTTAGCGACTTTGTCACTATATTTAGCTAGTTTTCAGACCCCCTTAGCGACTTTTCTCTTATTCAGTCAGTTCTTCTTTTACTGTTATGCTGTTTTGTCGATCACAAGGTTTAAAACTACTAATAAACAAACACACACACACAAAGTAACTACTCCAGAGGGCCAATTTCGGGTCACTTTTGCTGGTCCAAGCCAAAGCAGCAGGGTTGGAATTGTGACATTACAAAAAACAATAATTGCTAAAATAAATTTAATTTGTAGTTCTAAATAAATTCTAAATGCATTTAGGACGTTTTTTACTCACTCTATGTCTCTTCCACGATGTTATTTCTCTCTCCAACAACCTAGGTTACAATTACATTAGCATGTCCAATTATGCAAATTAGGCTATGACGTCATTTAGCGACTTCTAGCGACTTTTAGGACAACCAATAGCGATTTTCCTTACTGAGGAGTTGGCAACACTGGTGCTACACACCGAAAGCGATAGAAGCAACCAAAGAGTCAGGTTTACATGTAAAGTCAATGGAGGAGCGCGATGAAGCGCGACTGCGGGTCCCGCGACAAATCAGAAGCAGATTTGCGTAGCGAAAACGCTTTTCTGTCTGATTCGCGCGAACAATTAGCGCGACTAAAAAATATGCGCTGCATTTTATGTGGTTCATTTTGTGCATTCGCGCTTATAGCATCTGCTGCTCAAGTTGGAAAAATATGAACTCCAGTCTAGTCGCACCATGACAACCAACCAGGTAATGGAGTCACAGCATCAGCAGGGCATGGATACTGATAAACACCTGAGCTACATGACACCAGCTGTTCTCTATACAGAGACAGGAATTAAAAAAAATAAACATACATATCGTTAGCTTCATAGCATAATTGCCTAAGTCATTTGACTAAGTCAATGACTTAGGCACTTATGCTATGAAGCTAACGATATGCAACATGCTGGGATTAGACAAAAAAAAACAACCTTCACTCACTATTATCAGTGCTAGGAAAAGGGAGTGAAAAATCTGCACTTAATCTTTATTTTTCTTCGGAAGCTTTGCCTTGTAGAGAGCTCGCTGTTTGAATGATATCTCTGGAAAACTGAATTAGACATCAAAGCAGAGGCCAGCAGAAGCCAAAACACTTTGTAGTCAGCATCACCTCACGGTACCTTCAGCATGATCAGATGCTAAAATTAAGGCGAAAAAAAAAACCGAAACAAACCAACAAACACACAAAGCCGTAGCTTGTGAGCCGTTATAAAAATGTGGTCACAGGCAGAGACACATGATGGAGCCTCTTGGTATGTTGCCACGGCAACTGTAGAGCAAGGAGGGGTGGTGAGTTGGTGGTACTCCGGGACTCAAAGCGTTGATGAGATTGGCCAAAACACATGCATGCATACACAGATACACCGTGGCAGCTAAAGGTGACAGATAACTTGGCATTGAAATTTGATTAGTATTTTACAGCTGTCTCTCTCTTACACACGCACACACAAGCAGTCGAAGGCTGTGTCCTTGCAGTAGGATGCTACTTCTTTATCAAAGCAGTCACGTAGAGTGTCGTACATCACATCTATAAGCTCAGTGCTTTTATACGGCCCATCTTGCCATTGGCTGCACAAACACTTAGCCCCCATAACTTTCTGGAGCTGAGCCAGGCAGTAAAAACACAAAGAGCAGAGATGCCAGAGTCTGAAAGACGGGCAGAGGAGAAACCATGACAGAATACAGAAGTAACCAGCAGACAGAAAAAAAACACAAAAACAAGAAACAAAGAAAAAAAAGAATCAGAAAGGTGAGACGAAAAAATAAGGAAGAGAAATAAACAGAGACCGAGAGGCAAAGCAAGAGGCAGACAGCCAGAGGGACAGAAAAGGCAGGGAGACAGTCAAACAGATTATGCAGGCAGTGCAGAGACTGATATGGAGAGACAGATGAGAGACATATAGAAGAAGAAGGTTCAGCAGAGAGAGAAACAGGCAAACATAAGCAGGGACAGAAAAATAGAGGCAGAAAGAGAGAAGAAGGCCGACAACAAGAGAAGTTAATCTGAACAAAATGGAGACATAAACAGAGAAAAACAGAGTGAGAAGAGAGCAGCTCAAAGAAAGGAAAAAGACAAACAGCCTTGTCCTTCAACACCAAAATGCAGCTAAAGTCATTACTGCCAAAGACACGCACACTCTGATATTTGTGTGCTTTTTAAGTAAAAAGTGAATTTACACAACATTCTGATCTTTATTTTTGTTATTACTGCCTAAGTTGTCCGTAACATTACTGTAAAACGTCTGTAACCTATGTGCCACATCTGGCATTTTAAATGAGTGACTCTTATCCAATAAGTGTCCAGGGGTATCAGGCCAACCAGTCAGCTGTGATTAGTCTCCTCCCTAAGTTGTTAAAGGTGTCCTAATCAATTTACTTCACTAATTGGCACCAATTTGCACACTAAGACCACAATTTGCTTCCAATTCTACCGCACGTATGGGAAGTAGCTGCTGTATTTTTAGCCCTCATCATTATTTTCCCCTGATACTTTTACTCTGGATGTAGGTTGATTTTCACCCAGATTTCATTTAACATATTTTTGTGTAAACGCAAAAACAGTATGCTGCTGATTTTAAATTAGCCAGTTACTGTGTGGTTTAAAACATCTTTACATCTTTTTAATTCCTTGTGCAATCTCGTTATCGACATACTAGCGCCCAATGCTAATATTATCATTAAAATGCTTTAAAGAACACTCAGTGGATCCCAAATTAAGCTAAATTAGCAGCAATTATTTCACAGTTCCTTGTTACGGTGTTTATCAAACACAGACTGACATTTTTGGTGCTTCTCAAAGAGGTATTAGCCAGAGGCAAATAACAATTACATTTGTTTCAGCAATTATTGTTAACTGGTTTCTTTTACTGAAGCATAACACACATTGTTGTTCATGAAATGGTCACAAAATGGAAAATGCAAAGATTTTTTTCGGGGTCAAATAATCTAAAACAGACTTGTTGACTGTATTGGAGCAATCAGGCTTGCATGTGTAGTCACCGTCCAAATGACCATTATGAGGCAGGAAAAACCCCCTGAGGTTAAAGTCTACAGAAAATAACTTGCAATGAAGAAGAGGATATTAGCATGAGAAAAATGGCACACAGCATGGGGGAAACAATTTACAGAGCTTTTTGAATGAACTGTGTCATTATTAAAATGCATTTTAAATGATAAAAATGCAGGAAATAAATAAAAATAAATAAATTCATGTTTTTGAAGTTTTCGGTGCATGTTTCTGTCTCCAGTAACTGTCTGTTCTAGATGATTGCCTTGTATTAATATCACAGATTTACTGTCATGTGAAACAGTTTTTATGTATCGGGACTGTGCCACCTTATCCTGATAATTCCTTTATTGGGACAAACTTCAGGCTCAAAACTCTCTTTTTCTAACTCTATTCTGGAATTACGTTTTTCTGAAAAATGTTCATTTGAAAGTATATCTAAGAACATCACATTCAATCTAACTTCTTTTGTTATTATGGGTTAGTAGAGGTGGTAGGAGGTGTACAGTAATCACATGAAAGTAAGAACCGGCATGGTTTGACATATGGCATTCTGATTGTTAATTTTAAATGTTCAAGGTTTCGGACCATTGTTCTTACCCCCACTGCAAGCATACCACTTACTTGTTAAGTAACTGTATATTGTAAGAGGTGCTGCTGCTGACTATCAGGATGACAAGGGCGTGTCTCAGTGCAATGTGGGAGAAGCAGCCTTTTGTGCGGTATATGTATTTTTGTGTTCGTATAAAAGAGGACGGTTGTATGTTTGTTCTGCTGAGCCCTACTCGCCACTCCTGCAGTAATTCATGCTTTAAACAGGGCATTATATGCAGTTTTCTGTGAAGTTTCTTTATTCTGTTCAAATACATCTGACTATATAGCACAGGCTGGGGCAGGAGTCCTTAAGGTTATAACCCTGTACTGTGGAGGTAAATAGGTGCAGAATTTGCCTCGCATCCTTCAACATTTTGTTACGTGTGCGAACATGCCCAGACTGCTTCCTGACATCCTCACCCAAGTGAATGTGTGTGTGTGTGTTCATGAGAACATATTTGAGCCCACTAGGAAATGCACAGCCCTTTTTCACTCTCAGCATTTCCACACTCTCACCCTACAATGGCATTTATAGAGCCAGTGTTACATTTTCAACAGCCCAGTGCACTGGATCCAGTGTGATTTATCCAGACATCAGTTTACAATTGAATTTACTAAAGAAAACATTTCAATACGCACCACTACTGACGTACACATCGATTCAAATTTTGTTCTGGCCTAAAACAACACTGTAAAAAAAATTACACTTTAATTTATCATTAAATAATAATAATAATAATAATAATAATAATAATAATAATAATACTATCCTGTTGGTCACTTCTAGCAACAACAGATCTTGATGCTAGTGTCTGAGCTCCATTACACCTTTCTCCTATTTGAAAAACTCCACAGGTAGGTGACTGAAACTGGGATTCCACCAAACACTCTTTACCAATTGTGAAGCAACTTTCCTGCCAGTAAATTCCCCATCATACCACAAATTGCCAACATGTCTGAGCATATTTACAAAAATATAAGGTGAAACCTCGCCCAAAGACAGCAGAGATAGCATGACACATTAGCTTAATATTAGCTCACTGACCAGAAAAGAAAAAAGCCAGAAAACAAGAATTTTCTCAACCTCCCTTCCTTTAAGCCCTGATCAAGTTTAATTTTGAATATTTAAAAATAAGTTCAGGTATACCAGTCAACAAGATATTTAAGTCTAGACTCAAGAGTTCCTTGAGCACTGTATGTTGTAACCAGTGTATAAATTGTCAAATATGTGCCAGTATGAAAACTTTTATCACAGAGTTTTTCATCTGAAATTGCTGCTGGAAAGTTAATGACCCCATCAGTTTCCTTTTTTTAAACTTCAGTATGCAAATAATATCAACCAGAACTTCATACGTACACAAATAACGCTTGCAAAATGTAACAAGTAACTAACTTAACTAAAGTAAAATTGAAGACTTTGCTAAACAAACTGTGTAAGATATGAAAGTGAAGCCTCACAAGAAACAATTTAGATAATTGGCATATAAAATAAGAGAAAACAAATGTGTATTTTTTTTCTCTTTTTTCCTCATTTTTTGTATAATAAATGTCTCTCGATGGGATTTTAATGAATGTTTATGTGATACAATATTTAAATGAAACAAAAAGAGGAATATCAAACAAAAACAGTTAAAACCTGGTGCTTTAAATCTGCTTCATACCAAAGGCTCCTTACTAAAACTCTTCAACTTTACTTATCTGCTTTAGACCTGATAAGACACCAGATACCATCTTTCAGTCTGCTGAGTCATCAGTTAGATCAGTGAGTCATTAGAATACAATCAGCGTCTGCGATTGTGAGAAAATATTTGAGAATCCATCTCAAGAATCTGTACACTTTGGTATTTGAGCTGATAGTTCGTATTTATTGTGCTCCCATTTGAAAGGTTTGAGGCAACTTTCAGCAATGTGTGAAAATGACGTCAATGTTTCTGCCTACCCAGTCTTGGACTTATTTGTTCTTGCTTTTCTTTTCACAGAGACACCTTAACTAGTTTCCATTGGATTCCAGCCCTTGCACGTTGGGTGTTTTTGTTGCCCAATGGATTGTACATTTACTTATTTATGTTATAGTTTGTAAGCAAGCCCTTTATTTATTAAGGCTGATAACATGAGTACAAAAAAAACAAGGGAAAGTGAACAGGGACGAAAACTAAACTGAAACCTAAACTGGATAAAACTAACCTATGACAGCTGTGACAAAAGATATGAACATGATTCAGGGCAGGCGCACGCGAGAAGCTATAAGGAAAAAACATGAACATGGAACATGAGCATGACCTGGGACTTATAAATCAGGAATTATAGAAGAAACAAAAAGCTAGAAAGAAACTCAACTAAATCCTCACTAACAATAACAAAAACTTCACATGGTCCCAATATAATAAGAAATGAAAATACAAAATAAACTGAAAATGCTGGGTCACAGACGCAGCCCGTGACAGGTACTTTTTACACACGTATTGCATTTCAGAGAAATATGCATTGTATTTTTTCTTTTTTACTTGACAAATTGTAATTAAATAATACAACAGATAAAGTATTTCTAAACTACGATATAATCATTCTGAGCACTTCTTCAACAATGAAAAATATGTGACATTCAAAAATAAAAGAGTGAAGGGTAGAGCGCCTCTTTAAAGCAATGTCATACATTTTTGTCACTTAAATAATCTTTTTATTCTTTTTAATAATTCTAATAGCCACAGCCAAAAGACTATACATTACACCTTCCTCCACACTGCTCGCTGCCTTTTGATTGGCCAGTTTGATTGCTTCAACAGCACGTCTTTTGAGACTTTCTAACCTGGAATCCCCCCTACCAATTATTAATGACCACCACAATCATTGCTAACATGTCTCTGACCACTGAGAAGTCGCACGAAACAGCTGACCACTCTCGACTGCAAACTTGATGACTCATCCTTAAACATATCCCATTATCACCAAGGTAACAGGTATATTCCTTAGCAACAAGAACACAGTTCTCTACTTTCAAAACGATAAGGCGTGGGTTTGAGACCGCAGGTGTCCTTCAGCTCTGCTTATGCATTCCATTGGTGGCATCTCTACCTCTGATTGATTCATTGTTCATCTTTCACTCTCTCCTTCTCAGCCCGTGTTGGCAAGACCGCTGACTCATTCTCTCCTCTCCTCCGGAGGATCTGTCTGAGTGCAGAACTTAGATCTCACCGCTATTTTCAGGATGAGTCCTGACGTCACTGGCTGCACTTCCCCCACATCACAATCTCTGGCTCTAGCACGTTATAACTTTGCAGGATCCTGTTTCGTACCACCAGCCGTGCAGTATTATTAAGGTGCCTTCTGTGCATGTGGCTTCTGCCCAAACTATGCAACTTCTTCAGGAGGAGCTAACATGACAAATCAACAAGACAAAGAACAGACACAAAGCAGCCCATCAGCTCGCAAGCATTTTAAAAAAGCACCAAGCAGATTTACAGTAATGCTCCTGATGCTGCTTTTTTTAATTCTGTGCGCTTCTTGTGAAAATCTGGCCTATTTTATATTTATGCCACTTAAGATTTGTATCACCAACTATTATTCCCAGAGCTTTTGTGCAACTTAAAAAACTTAAAATTTCTTCACATGGATCAGTAAAAGTAGCTTGGTAAAGATGTCAGCACTGACGCAATTTGAAAAACATACAATATCTTAAAGAATCTATGTGCTTTCCATAAACCAAAAAAAGACAGACACACTGCTACATGCTCTCTTTCTGTCATTCTGGGCAAAAGCATCAGCTAAGTAGCCATCACTTGAGATGTAAGCCATAATTTGGTAACATCTCCTCTAATGGGTTTGCTATTTTGTGCTCTTCTGTCCATATTTAATCAAAACACCACAGCTGTCTATGAATAAACACTGAACCCCTGTGCCACAGAGTTCAAGTCCCATCAATTTATACTCACTAAACTAGCTGCTGGTAAAATTCCCCAGAGGGAGCTGATGGATACACGACCACACACACATTACATCCGCTCTATGCTAGAGCACATACATGAAGTAGAGCGTGCACAAACAGTATACACACAGGCACAAATGCAGACCCACACAAAGATGAAAGGCAACAAAATCCAGCAAACAGAATCAATGCAAATGCCGTACGGTGCACATATGCAGTGATGTTTGGTCACCAGAACACATTTGCAGCATTGAGTGTCTGTGGCTGCATGGAAAATTCTTTGACTTGGAATAAAATTTGCATTGAAAACAGAAACACTGCTATGTGGCTGGAGAGTTGACATACACATGCGTGTTCACACAGACGGCAGAGTGACACGGCTTTACTGCTATTTCCCTAACACAACGATCAAAATGTTCACCTCCCTAAAAACATCAATTTCATTAACATTTTGTCTTTTTGTGCATCAGATGTATATTTTCTGCAACATTTTATTTGAACTGAAAACTATTAGTCTGCTGCTCAGTTCAAAAACATCCAGCCACATGTTTTGCACACAGAGCTTCTGGGTACTGTATCTGCTGTAGCTTCAATTCAGCAGCACATGCTGAACGCTCTCTACAGCGCATTTACTTACTCTGCGTTCTATATTAAACATTCCAGTGACGACAGCCAGCCACAAAGCCCCTTATTGTGGAGGTAAAATCCGCCCCCAGCAAGTGATAGCATCAAAAGAAAGAAGAAGCTATGTGCATGTATGTAAAACACTACTACAGCACTGTAGGCACAGAGCACAGGGACAGAGGCAGCATGTGTGGGTTGCGTCACCAACCAGACTAACATATTAGCTGGCTGATGCTACTGACAGATGACACATATGTTGGTATTGGAAAATAGGTTGTTCATCATGAGACATTTTAAACCCTAATAGAATATATAATAGAAAAAAAGGCCTGTGGTAAATTTGCCCAACAGATCAACTTGAACTCTACTATTCCCAGTAAGAACCACAGCTGGTTTACACGTCTCTACAATTACAAACCTTTTAGGCATAGCAAGTTTGACAATATTAGCAAAGATGAAATGGCTCCGTCAGCCAAAAGAAGCAGATCATTATTAATGTCAAGCTGCTGCTACATAGGATGAATTTGCTCTTTTTTCTCTCTGAAAAGTCAGAGTGTCAAAGATAAAAAATACATCTTTTTGGGTTTAATACCCTACAGCTTTTTCCCAAAAATATAAATTAAGGAATTAATAATGACTTAAAAAGATATTTACTGTCCCTCCACAGCCTGCGTATCACTCACATGGAGCTTTACTCGTTAAAAATTGCCCCATCTTCAACTAGGTAACAGTACACGAGGCACAAGAGGTAATATGTTCCCATTTTATGGTTCGATGTGGTTAGACGGTTTTCTTGGTCTCGAATTCCTCATATTAGTTTAAATCATATCTCATCCATAAAGAACAAAAATCACAGCTTCTTAATTATTATACAATAGCACACTGGAAAAGCAGAGGTGTGATAAGATTCACATTTGAATGTCAAAAGGATGTCTCATAAATAGCAGTGATCACCTCGCTCTCTCTGGTATGACATATCCAAGCCTGCTTGCAGTTCCCCACTAATGAAATGACAGTTCAAATCAGCCTAATGAATGCAAAGACAAACACGACTGCACTAAATGAAAACCACAAACAAAGCTGAGCTGGGAAAAAACGCTGCAAACTTCCACGTTTTGTAAGAGATATTAATTTTTTAAGTATTTCTATATCACTCTGGAAAGAAACCCACTGCAGAAAATGTTTATTTAATGTGCAACAAAATCAAAGCACACCTCAAAGGCTTTATGGACTCAATTTGTTGTCCTAAATACACTGATCTGGCACAAAGAAAGAGAGACTTGATATTTTATCAAGCACGAAAAGCCAACCAAATCCTTATATTTGAGTTATTAAGTTATTAGTAATTTATTAGATTAGTAGATTAAGATTATGGCAACTGTTACAGCTATTTTTAAAAAAAAGAATTTAAATATTTTTAACCAGTCCTACTGTTCTGGCTTTATAAATGTGTAGATGCAAATCCTGACAGTCGCACATGAATGATTTGGTCTCTCTGCATTGAATTTTTGTCTTATTGTTATTCTGGGACCAAAGCAAAGCTTCTGATCTCTCCTTGTCAGTCATCTTCCCATTTCTGTGTGTGAAAAAAACACTCACTCAACACGGAGCCCGTGCAAAGATACAAATCATTATTTAGCCAAATAATTCTGTCAATCCAGCTGGCCTTTATCACTTCCTATTACTCATTCTTTTCCACTTTACATGTTTTGTTGTTGTTTTTTTAAATAAAATATTAAATAAAAGACCTTAATCTGGAAACTTAGCCATACAAACTAAACCCCAGAATTTAGCCCATTAGTTCTGTCAATCTAGCACCCATTAGACACATTTTTATTCCCCTTCTACCTGTCTCGGAGGGCTCTGTGGCGCAGCCGGAGCGCACAAAGAGCCAGACCCCATCTCTTCTTAGTGGCAGGACATGAGCTAAACTCCATAGGACAAGTTTGAGAGATGGACGAATGGCTGAACAGAGAAAACAGCTCCAGCCTTCAGCTGCAGACTCACAGAACAGCAGTAGATGGACAAGACGAACCAAGCCTTGAATTCCAGCACAAGTCACATGGGGTTGTGACACCCACCTGCTAAGATGCCATCTCAGTGCTCATCTGGTTGGGGAGTATGTGAGCACATAGCCACTGAAGCAAAAACATACCATAACACAGACTAAGCTACATCTATTATGTACAGCTGTGTTTTCAGATCATGTAACACAGATATCACAAATGCAACACTGATGACCGATTACCATATCTTCATCCTCATCACTATTACAAACAAATGAAAATACACTGTAATATCAATTAAGATACTAAATAGTAATAGTAATTACATAGTAATAACATGAGTTGAACGTCTGTCTATTAGTACACCAGTGTATCTGGTGACAATGGTTTCCTAACCCAACCCTGCTTTCACTTTTTAATTAAAAATAATGATCCATGTGGGCTGCCCCTTGGCCAGACTGGCTATCCATATAAACAAACTAAATTTAGAATTGATTACACAACTAAAATAAGCAGTTTAATATATACAGATATGCAGTTATCACATGACTGAGATAACAGGAGGTTTCTAAAAAAAAACAACCCAAAAAGTAAAGAAAACACTGATTATTATCAGGTTATTGGTTTAGTAATTTTCTTCTTATATAAAACAGAGTATTACCTTGTTATTATGGGGAGTGTTGCATTTACTTTTCAGATAACTAAAGAGAATATTCATAACAACTACATGCCAAGTTTACCACACCTGCTTCTAGCAGAGTGTGCCAGCACCAACAGGAAGACACAAAACCTACAGGACTGGATTACAAGACCTGGATCTATTCTGGATCTGACATCCACTCAGAATAACATCCAGTTCATTAAGTTTTCTTTGCAGCTTTCAGTTAAAGGTGGGGCAGGTAGTTTACAGGCACATACAGTCATATGGAAAAAAAAAGTTTCCACAAGACGCTACGCAGTCCTGTGAAAAAGTAACCCAATGATTCAGTAGCTCATGGAGCTGATTACAGCCAAACTAACCTGATTTGTCTTCTGTATGACTTTATCAGTCTCTCACTTCATTGTGGAGGAATTCTGTTCTGCTCTACAATGTTGCTTCAGTTCATTGAGCTTTGCAGATGTTTGTTTATGTTCACAATTTGAGAAGTAGCTCATCTGTTGAATGGCACCAGACGGAGTATCCGTCCCTCCCCACAATGACCCTCGGCCTCCAAGATCCTGTCACTGGTTCACCACTAATCCTTCCGTGGACCACATTTAATAGATACGGACCGCTGCAGACCGGAACACCCCACAAGAGCTGCAGTTGTGGAGATGCTCTGACCCAGCCATCACAATATACCCCTTCTCAAATTCCCTCAAATCCTTACACTTGCCCTTTTTTCCTGCTTCTAACACGTCAACTTTGAGGACAAAATGTTCACTTGCTCCCTAACATATCCCACCCACTAACACGTGCCACAATGAAAAGATAATCAATGTTATTCACTTCGCCCGTCAGCGGCCGTAATGTCACGGCTGATCGGCGTAACTTGCAGCAACACACAAAAACGCAATAAAAATATCACAAAGATCTTTTCACTGCTGAAAGGTCAGCTATTAACCTTTTTTATATCAATACAATATACTGATACTTGTTGTATCAGTACAGTATCACTGATATGAAATGCAGGATTATATGGAATCTTTGGTACACGGTTCAGAGCTGAATAACACCCCCCAACTCGGTGCTGATGCAGGAAAAAAATAAAAAATTCAAACAAGTGCTGCAGGTCAGGAAGACACAACAGCTGAACAGTGTTCTCAGACACAACAGATGAATGTTGTTCACAGTTATGCAGCCGACGCGTGACTCAATCCCACAGGGCAGCGTTGAGGATTGGGTGAACTGCGTGAATACAGGTTTGTGTGTTTGTGTGACTCTATCAGGGGACCAAAAAAAAAAAAGTGGTACCTTCAAAAGCAAGCCCGCTATCTTTTCACACGCATGCATATGGTAAGCCACACAAACAAACACGCAGAGCACAAACAGGCTATTATCATTCCACTGCTTCAGCGCTGCAGCATCAGCGGAGATTAGTCCTCCGGTGACCTAGCATTACCCAGCACACTGCGCAAATCTGCAGAGAGCCATCTATCTTCTCCCTCCATCTCTCCTCGCCTCTCATCCTTCCCTCCCCCCCCTTCCCCAATCATCTTTATCTATCCGAGCCCCTCTCTCCTGAGGATTCTGCCGTCCTGTTTTTTTGCTCTCTGTCTCTATCCTGGTCTCTTTCTCCAGAGTTCTCACTCTGGCTTTATCATCTTTATAATTCCTCTGCGGGATCATCTCTCTCCCAGGGCTATCGTCGTACCATGTCTCTCCACTCGCCAACCCCCCAAACCCTCCAAGAATCTCAAACTTTTCCCTACTCTCTCCTCCATGTCCCCCCCTCTCTCATTCTTCCTCCATTTCACCCATTTCTGCTGAGTATAACTTACAGTGTCGTAGCAGTAAAATCGACTCCAGGAAGACTAATATGCTGATGGCAGATAGCTGTGAACTAATGAGAGGGAAAGGCCCTGTAGCTGCATGCTAACTATCTGCACTGCAGCTTGAGACGTTTTACAGTAAGATAGGGGATGTAAAGAAAAATGTTCTCCCTCGTCTTTTTCTGTTTCTCCTTCAGCAGGGACCTGTATCGTTATGGAACTACAGTGAATCGGCACTGTTAGTGCTGCTCGTTAGAATTAAAGGAGAGCAGGTTGCAGTAAACAATATATTAGCATTTCAAAAATATCATTTTGCAATTACAGGAAAGACCAAAGCAATATTTATTATCTCTCCCAATTAAAAAAAGCGTGTAGTTAAAGAAACAAAGAAGATCAAAATGTATAAGTAGCATTTTATTGCAACTGTATCTGTTAGTTACAGTTTCAAGTTTGCAGGAAAGAAACAGTCAACCTAACAGTTATGAAATATATAATAAGTGATGCACAACATCAGGTTCCAACAGGAAAAAAAAAAAAGACCAGAATCAACTTAACAGATGGCAGAGGGAGGTATAGAGCAGAAAAGTGAGGAATAGAAAGGACGAGAGATTGAATAGAAGGGCAAGAATGAGGCTTGGAAAAAATAGAAAGTGGAAAGAGTGGGTGATTTGAAAGGACCAATTAAAGGCCTGCAGGGAAGACTGGAATGTTGTGTGTGTAAACATATTGAGTCAACAGGGACTAGGGACTGGACACACACACACACACACACACACACACACACACACACACACACACACACACACACACACACACACACACACGAGCAAAAGGAAGTCAAGCCAGTTAAAATGCATTTCTGCTGGTTGTCATGTGGATTTAAGGGAAAACGGTCCCACTTTCTTTAAAGCAGAACAAAAACAGTTTCGGTGGTAATTTTTTTTGTGAGCAATTTGCCAAAACTAGTGGAAAAAGAAAATGTGCTTTTGTTAGAAGTGAAGATAAACAAACGCGGAAGCCTTTGTGCTTGGGAAAAGCGTGAGCTCATAAAAGCTTTTCCAGAAGTGTAGGTGTGTGTTTTCAGGGTAAACATGTATTTATTTTGCTTACATTTCCATATACAAGGCGTTAATTAATAATCAATAAGTAATTTAAGTTTCATCCCAGAGCACTGACAGCATCATCCTATCATGCATCTACTGGTGCCGCTACACGACCTTTGAACCTACACTGTAAATCCTACTGAGGATCTCTCACCGGATCAGATGCCCAAGTCCAGATCACATGACCACTGGTGATCGACTTACTACTTGTGAGGTATCTTATTCCTTTCTGCTGCATGTTTGACTCAGTGATTCCTATTGCTGATTAACCGCATAGGACTTCAGTACACGAGGTGGAAATTCCCAGAGTTATTCTGCAGTGCAGAGCTTTGACTGTGCAGTCAGGTTAGACTAGTTTGCAAGGGCTGAAAACTTCATGGTAGTTTCTGTGGGTGTGCATGTAGCAGACACTGTTATTTACATTTGCAATATCACCAAAAGCCCTCAGAGGGACAGGAGAGATTGCATGCATGAGATTCCTCTTCCTCCTCTTCCATCTGTCTCACACTGAAGGCAGGAAAAAGAAAAAATAAAGAGGTGGAAAGAGAGAAAGTAAAATGTAATCTTATGTTTCTTTTCAGCCATGAGCGAGGGGCAGGTGGTAATGGAGGGCAGACGGGCAGGGCAGGGGGCTAGTTTACGAGCTAGCTCCCTGACACGCTTCATTAGCTATTGTCATGTTGCGCCACTGGTATGCCTGCACGTGTGCTCGCGCGCCCCGTTTCTGGGTCGGACTAAAGAAGATGGTGGAGGCCATGTAGGCCAGCCAAAGCTGCATACTCTGCGAGAATGCGATAGCTGCTGAATGTGATGCCTGTCTGCTGCATAGGCCCGGCTTCCTGACCGGTTGGACGCATTCCAGCGCTGCATCCTCGGCAGCTCTTTCTGACCTATTCTTCTAACTCGGGCAGTCTGAAGGAAAGCAGGAAAGAGGCTGCTCAGACCATCTGGTTGTAACTAGCATAACCAGTAAGCTGTGTTTCAACCTGTGACAAGCAGATATAAAATATATACTTGCATTGTGTGGATGCCGATTAATGAAAAACCAGCTACACAATCGCATTCTAATTGGGTGTAGCCTAAGAAGCACATCATGCTTTCGAAGCAGGTATGTGGCATTTACAACAACACAACTGAGTGTTGTTGTAATCGCACCAAGAGTTTAACGTTTCAGTAACTGTTCCTCTCAACAGCTACGAAAATTACACGAACCTCAAGCCAGCCTTTGAAAGCCTTTAAACTCTTGACCTTTGGCTGTTTATTTATTCAACTTGTGTTTAATCCCAAGAAAGTCTTCTAAGGATGTAAGCCCTTAACCCAGCAGCATCCGTTATTATGACCTAAAATGACGTGCCGTCACCCTTCACAAAGTTGCTTTAAGCTGCTCACACGCAATAAAGACGTCAAAACACTTAAATATCCTCAAACGGGCACACACATGCACACAAATACACACACACTTCTCGTCCTCCATCCATCTCCACTATGCCTCAAGTGCTAAGTTACACAACAGGGATCGTCTTCCTAGTGCAGCGTCTCCAGGAGAAATTTGTCACTGCACTGCTTCTTGCTCTTTTCAGGCCAGACGAGTCCATCCGTTTAGCTTAACACACATCAAATCCACTTATTGTGACAAACATATCACTGCACATCCCGAATGAAAAGCACCCCACAACAGTGTGTGCATGCATGTGTGTATGGTTTCATGGCATCTGGGGCACAGATGGTGTTATAGTCAAAGAAACTGAGCTGATTTGTCTCACAAAAAAAGCTAAACATAGATTCTGAAGTTCACTTGACCTTAAAATACAGTCCCCTAATAAAGTGCAAAATAAGTCAAACTTCCACACTAGTTCATGTTCACATATGGGGTTAGAAAATAACCAATATACTAATTTCAATCATTACTGCATGTCAGCAGAGTCCAATAATCAAAGCTATTCATATTCAGAGAGAAAACTCAGAAAAGCAGCAAAACTTCACAGCTATGAGTGTGAAATGATTGTCACTGCAGCTCCATGTAATCAATGGCTGACTGAAAACACTTGGTTTTTGCCCATCTGACAAAAAAAACTATATTTCGCATGTGATTAAATAAAACCCTACTTTAAGAGAAAAGTTATTAAAATATATCTTTATAACAATTCTGCTCATTTCTGTTGGGGAAAGCAAGAAAAAATTCTTTGGATGTCAATTTTCTTGTTTATATGCAGAACCTCTACAGAACTACAGCTCTGGTCATAGGAGATGCTTGCAGGAGTTAAAGGAGGCAGCAGTGCGTGCATGAGTGCAACTCTTTGGCGTTACCTGCCGTGGAACAAGAGACTGCTGCATTATTCTTGATTACAGAGAGACTGCTGTGACCCAAACAATGGAGGTAGGAAAATAAAAACTGGACAGAGTAATGAAAGCTGTGATACTGTATATTTGGAGAACCCAAGGTCAGGAAGCAGAATTTATTTGTTTAGATGCTATAAATATGACGGTTTACATGCACATATTCACTTTTATCACCAGCCTATCGTATGTGTGTGTGTGCATCTGATGCCATTTATCAATTTAGTTTGTGAGACCAGTAAAAAGCCACTCTCCTCTGTGCCCAACTGCCCATGTAATACTGCCTGATATTGTTACTGCCCATTTACTTTAGCCCATCTACGTGCCGACTGCGCCATATGTTTTAAGTGTGCCAGTCTGGGACCTGGCACCAAGTTGTGTGGATGGCAGTGGCTCTGCCTGATCGTACTTGGCACGGCATCACTAGCTACCTGAGTCATCCAGTCTGCCTGCTCCTGCCCCCCAGCAACTGTCAAATCGAGCTCTTTCCGCTCTTTTCTGCACAGTCAAAATGGGAATGTGGACCTCTCCCGATTAGATCTGAATGGATATATGTTCTCATGCATTCAGTTAAAAAAGGAAAAGAAAAAAAAAAGCTTTTGCAAAGGTTCGCTTTTAGTTTGACTGCTTGGAAACTACCAATAAACTGAGCTTTTGCTCCCAAACATTTCTCTCATCTTTACTTCCAGAACTACGCAATCAAGACTGGCTTTAAAAACCGGGATTACCTCAGTAGCCCTAAACAAACCAACATACCAACAAACAAAAAAAGCACTGTGTTCACTTTGATCCTGTGGGGTGACTAATTAGGTACGAATAGGTACAAATTATTAAAGAGGGCACAATCTTGACTGAACGAGGGTGAGATAAGGAATGCTTAGCCCTGATGCATGTAGCTGTCATTCAGCGTAGTGTATCCTATCCTGGCAATTAGAAAAATGTACGGTGTGCGAGTTTCTGTGTATTCAATTAGCCAAGGTGTACCATGTCACTGATAATGCCTGGTGACCTTGCTATTAACACTCATCATTACTGTTTGGTGATTTGGTATGTATATTTACAATGAATTTGCAGTTCATCAAATTATGATTAAGCTGCCTGGGTGTGAGTGTGTTTTGCAAAGAGGTTGTGTTGTGTCCGAAGGAGCAATCGATCGGGAATATTATGCACTAAGGTGCGTCATGTGGTTATCTGTTGTCTCGCACTGCTGCTGAGATGCATTGCTGCTGCTGCTGGCCGTGCTGATGTTGACGTGTGTTGACACTCTTGCTGTGTAAGCTCTGAGCTCAAGCACCACAAAGAGACTGCGTGTGTTCGTATGTGCATGTATTGTTGTCACATAGGAAATGTTACGGCCTCGGAAGGCAGCGTGAGCTCATGCATCTGTCTACAACAGTGTGTGTGTGATCGAGATGTGTTATGTACTGTACATGCTCATATGTGCATGCAGAAAAGGACGCTCTGTTGAAATGTTACAGAACCATGCAACAATAAACCGTTGCATTTTTCGCCCTGCTACAGTAACTGCTTAGTGACCCAGACAATAGAAGGAACCAAGGCTGAAGGAACGGAGACAGAAACAGAAAGAGAAACAGAGAGGAGACAAAACATGGAGGTGCTGAGGGGGATGGTGGTGGTGGAAGAGGCTCGTGGGAAGAAACAAAACGACATGCAAACTAACATATCGAGGCAAAATGAGAACAGTAATGAGAGAGGGAAGGAGGAAGATGAGGTGTTACCTTTCAGGGGACGAGGATTTCTCCGAGTTCACGGACATGAGCGGTGCCTGTTAGCCGCTCTCTGGCCGAGGGACCACAGGAGACGGCGAAATGGAACAGAAAGCTCCTTTTTCCCCCACACCTCTTGTTTTTTTGCTCTTCTCTATCACCCCCGGTTGTTTGTCTGAGTAAAGGAGAGGAGAGGGTTACTGCCTCCCCTCCTTCTCCTCCTTCACGTCTTTTTCCTCCTCCTCCTCTTCCTGCTCTTCCTTCCTCTCTGTCTTATGTCCTCTCACTCTAAAGAGAAGAAAGGATGGGGGACGAGGCTCCACAGAGGGCGATAAAAGAGCAGCTACTGTGCAGTGCACAGTCTGTGTGTGTCTGCCTATGTCCCTGTGTGTGTGTGTGCGAGTTGAGAGAGAGCAGCAATGTCAGTCAGGCGCCCCTCCTCATGTCTGAGCCTCCTTCCTCCCTCCCTTTCCTTCCTTCCTTCTCCTCCTTCACCTTGCCTCTCTCTCTCTCACTTTCCCTCCTTTAACTGAAGCACCTTTTTTCTTGTCTCCCTCTTTTCTTTGTTTCCTTCCTCTCTGGTGTCGCTGGTTGAACCGGGTGATGAAATCTATTCACAGGCTCTCGATCCACAGCGTGTCTGTCTCTGTCGATGCATTTCACCCTTTCCTCTCTGTCTAGCTGGCTCTGTCAGGCCTTCTGCAGCTCTGCACAACAACAGAGCCCAGAGCAAGGCGGAGCATTCCACTTTCTGCGCAGGCAGAGGGGGAGTTGGCTTGTCACACTGACAGAAAAATGAATGCACTTCTCCTTGAGGCATACCCTCCTCCCCCGTTTTCCTCTATTACATAGTCCAGCCCCTCTCTCTATCGCTCTCACAGTCTTCCTCTGTCTCTCTCTCTTTCTCTCTCAATTGCCTTATTACAACATCCTGTATCTCAGGGCAACACAGCACAGATCCCCCCCCCCACACACACACACACACAAAATCTGGCATCTTTTCTCAATTTCTCTAAACCTAATTTCCACCTCTGTTTTTTTCTTGCTCGTAAACGTGCGCCTCGTACTTTTCTGCCCTCTGTGTGCCATCTCTTGGGGCAGATGGGTCTGCTTCTACATGAGTGAACAGCTCACAGAGAGGTAGCCAGAGGGTGCGCCATGATGGGGGGTCTGTGTCTTTCTCCCAATCTGACCTCAATATTGCTGTGTGGGTGTGTGGAGAGATGCGTGCACGAGTGTATGCAGGCTTGAAGGGACATTCTGGGGCTTATTTGGCTGATTAGTCATTAATCATAAAACTGCTTGCAGTTTACACTGTCTGTATGAAACGACACTGACTTGTTTGGGCTTATATCCATAAAGTGTTTAAAATGAAGAGAGATTCTGATGGATTATTCAGCTGCGATGTGTTGTTCTTAACACGGTTGCACACCTTTAATATCTCAGTGTTTTTTTAGGTCATCGCAGGGAATGTTGCAAATTAGTAAGCATGGCTGCTTTGACGTTACAGAATGTAATTAACTCTGCACCAGCCTGATGTCATAACTTCTTTTGTATGGCAATTCCATCAGGCTACTGCACAAACACATCTAGTTACTAAATGTATGGCTCTATGGGTAGCAGCTGGTTGGAAGTCGCCAGTTTTGTTCAGACCACATTAGCTACAATTATCAGATAGATGGCCATAAAGTTATCTATATTCATGGTTCCCACAGGACGAACTGCACTGAAAACTGACAGCTGATTTCTCTGAACTTCAGTATGTACCCTCAGCCCCGGCTGAAAATGAACTGGAATCACTTTGGTCATCACTTTGTTTTTGGACACTAACAGGGGTGATTTTACCGAAAGCTTAATTTGGAGTGAACAAAACGAAACATCTACTAAATGATGAATAACAACAAAACATGATCATGCCATCACAGTACCATTCCACAAACATCGTTACAACCAAACGATCTGTGACTGATTTTATAGATGCTGCAATAAATGTGTTTTCTTAGTAAGCGGTCGAAACATCTGAGAGCCATCAGATGTATGAGAAAAAGAGCCCGAAAGAAAACCAGGAACACAATGATCCTCTTTCTCTCCCATCTCCATACAGTTCCACTTTCCCACATAAAAGGACTACATTAGGCACACATGTCTCAGAGCCAAACTATTGTCCTCATTCTCTGTGGATGTGGGCCAATGGGGGGTAAAGAACACTCTCAGACTCAGCGCATCCAGACAGCAGGAAGAATATTGAGCCGATATGAGAGAGCGCACTCAACTTTTTATTCACTTCTTTTCAATAACCATTTTTGTTTTTGTTTTTATGGTCACAGGAGGTGGGGGAGGGTAGCCGATGCCCACAGCAGAACAAAGGTGTAAGAGTATGACAAATAGGTTTACATACAGTGCACATATTTACCCACTCTGCCCACTATTGTTAGGTTATGCAAAGGAATGACTGTGAGAGGAAACCAAAGCAAAAGATTTAAGCAGGGATCACAATATCAGAGCGAATGAAAGGGTAATCATTTCCAACTATTGTACGGCTAAAATATTTATTAATGCCAACAAATATTGGCAATCTGAAAAATCTTACAGGCAAAAACTTTAAAGTATAAGCAAAGGCTCAGCTTCAATGTGTAGATTTGAAGATGAAGGTGAGAATTTTTCAGTTTTCCCATAATTCTTATTATAGACCTGATGGTAAAGCTTGGAGTATAAAATACAGCATCCTAAATGATTCTAGGTAAATGTTTAAAAAACAAAGAAAAACATTAAAAATGTAAAAAACTTTTGTAGGTTTCAGCTTCAGTGACAAGATCAGTGTCCTTTTCTTGTTTTTCTTTCAGGTGCAGAGCTTTGAAGTTACAGGCTGATCATACAAAACAGGCAAATTGGAGATGGCAATATAGTGACTTGTATTTTTATAACTTTTAAGGGATACATACAACAGACTAATTTTTTTAAAAATGAATAATGATCTGTTAGTACCTACATTTTAAATGTTATATATGAACTGTGTCATTAATCCATTTTAAGCAGGGTTCCTTTAGTGACCAGACCCCACCGATCCTTTAATGACTAAGTACTAAACAGTCCCTATTTTGTATCATGTGGTTATTTTCCTTTCATACATGTCTTTCTGAGCTGTACACATTTCCACAGTGGGGTCAGACCACAGAGAAATTCATGGGTGCCATCACTTCTAAATCCTCCTAAATTTGATGGGTCCATTGGTACAATCCTGATGTCACCTCTTCATTGAAATAAGTCTTATGTAAGGCATGTATACCTTATTCAAGTAAATCACACATTAACACCTGAGTACACACACACACACACACACACACACACACACACACACACACACACACACACACACACACACACACACACACACACACAGTAGTATTTCACTCAGGGCATCAATCTGCACACTTAAAGTCTGATTCTTGTTCTATTTTCAAAAGAAGAAGGAGCAAAAGAAGAATAAGAAAGAGGGAGAGGGAGGGAGATGATGACTCTCATGAGCAGATATATTTTAGGAGCTGGTATTGAGGTTGCTGGGAGCTATCTTTAAGCGGCCTACTTCTACTCACTGCTTGGTGAATACTGGGGAGAGAAAAGGGGTTTATATAGGCAACACACACTCAGACGTAGACACACACTGGTCTTTTTGCAAATTGCTTCTGGACATACAGTATGCTAAAACAGAGGAATACAGACAGAAGTCAGAGCAATCATATACACAATAAGCATATTCATACACAATGTGCACCATACGTGCGTGGTGGGGGTATGTGTGTGCATGCTAATGCAGGCGAGTGATATGCTGTTACTTTAACAGTGACTGTGCTTTTTGTGTCAGCAGGCTTGTTTGTGTCTGCAGAAACACCGCCCCCAAGTGGAATCACACACACAATCACACACACAAAACAACCTGTCCATGAGTGTGACAGTATGGATGTTTAGACCAGCTTGCAAACTCTAAAGAAAACGTCCAAGTGCCAGAAACTGCAGTTCGTCTAATGACCACCTGAGGCTGACTCCAAAAGAAAGCCAGTACACACATATTTAAAAAACAGTTTGATCTAAAAGAAAATGAAAATGGCAAAATATTATTTTTCCACATATGGCAACTCGGTATAAGCTTATTCGTAGTATAATGTATTGTGTTTTGTTGCGTATCTGAAATTTTCAGAACTAAATTAAAAACCGTGTACATATAATTGATTTATTTTTATTACCAATAACACAGAATAACAAGATGGTTCTGCTTTGAAACAGAGCTATGCAGATTACTTTGAAAATTGTGTTTGTGCATATGAATAAAATACAAAGTAGCCAATTTTACTGAGCTGTAAAACATAGCTAGAGCTCAAAGTAGAGCTCAATAGCTTGAAAGAAACAGTAAGCCTATCCCAGCTCAGTTTGGCGTCGCGACACATATTCATCCTTTCATTCTTCAATTGTATAACTTGTAGTAATGCATGACTAAATAAAGATTCAAATGTTAAACTTCCGTCACCTCCATATTTGGATTCATTTGTTTTTCTTTTGTTGGAGACACAGCATAAGAGCTGCGTGTAACTCTGTAGCTGCAGTTCTGTAACCCCAGTGTTTGCTGAAAACTTAGCACTCTGTCCTCTTGTCCAAATATAGTAACTCCTGCTTCCGAAAAACTGAAACCATGGAGGCTGAAATGCTAACACTGTGGCTTCAAGCTTTGCCCAAAGCCAATGGGTGACGTCACAATGGCTATGTCGAATTTTTTATATGCAGTCTATGGTTTGGACCAGTTGGAGCCTCCGATCCGCAGTTGTGCAGACTGCCATATGGATCAGACTCAAACTGCAACACGTGTCAAAAATAAATACAGGAGCGTTGAGCTTCACATTTCCTGCTGCCTAAAGAACTAGATCACAAGTAATTTACAATGATGGGTGAAACACACAAACTGTAAAGTTTCTTTTTTTTTCCTTCCATTGTTTTTTTGGTTTTTTTTGGTAACAGAAAATGACTCATATCTGCAGACCTGACAATGACATCAAAGGTAACTCTAGCTCAAACAACCCTGAGATTCTGGGTTGAATCACCTTTTTTATTTTTAAATAAGCAGTGTAGGACATAAATGACTCAAACATCAAACCAAGTGATATGAATTCATATCATTTGAATAACCTTAGACTTATGTGATCATTTAAAAAAAAGCTGTAAATTAACAATGCAGAACTCTGCTTATTGTTTAAATGAACTTTAAGATACTTAAATAAGCAAGTCAGGTGAAAGAAATATTGGAAGGGTAAAATGAGGTCTAGCGTGGTAATCACAAACGTTATACAGCAGGCCTGGCAAAATCGCTAGCCCGACGTCCCGGAGCTAGCGATATCTCCGGTCGGGCGACCAAAATCTATCTCAGCCCCACCCGTCGGACTATCATATAGCCTGACCGGCTATCGCTAGCAATTTTGCGAGCCCTGTACAGTAAAGACTATTTTCACAAATGAGAGTCCAGCTCACTCAGAAAAGCAGAGCACAAGTTGACCTATTAATACAGGCGATGGCTCTTTGTTACTTAAATTGAAGCCTGACTGATACAGTGTTTAAGAGCAATACCAACGCCAATATTTGGTCAGTGAAAATCTCATATATCGGCTGATGTCTTATCTTTTTTTCTTTCAGACACACACAACTAGGGCTGCCACGATTAGTCGACTAGTCACGATTACGTCGACTATCAAAATCGTCGACGACTGATTTAATAGTCGACGCGTCATTTGAAGCTTTGTAAGATCCCAAAAGCAGGAATAAGTAGCAGGATTTAAGAGTGTAATAACGGACTGAAACAGAAGATGGCAGCACTGCATGTACAAGGATGCCAGCTGCCGTTAAACCCCGAAGAAGAAGAAACTGTGTCCCAGAATTCATAGCGCGGCCCAGCGCAGTTGTCAACAATGGCGGCAGCTAGTTAGTTTTAATATTACTCTTATTATTCTTTCTGGGTCACAAAATAAACGTTTAACATATTTTCAGGCGAGAATGTAGCTGTGTAAACCTCAAATATCTGCTCAGTTTATCAGGACACCACATATTTTCAAAAGCGCTCCGACGTTTTCGGAGGTGTCTGTTACCCACTAGCTCGATAGCTAGCCGGGGGCCATGAGAGCACCGGACTCCCGGCAGATCGTTTTCAAACCCACCGCCCTACTCAGGTTAAACATATACAAGTCACTTAGATAACTTAAAAATGTTATTGTTTGGCTTTTTTCAGTATTTTATTTGTTCCTGAGTAAATCGGCTGAGTTTATTAAACTCCACCGAAACAATCTGCACATTTAATTAGAATTCAATAAACTATCATCTTGTCTTTATTTTTAGTTAGCACATACCTTAAACACTTAAAGCTGTAAGCTAATGATAGTTATATAAGAGCAGATGCTGCTGGTGCAATAAGCTGTACTTTTACATTCAATGGATGATGATCTGATTAGTCGACTAATCGCAAAAATAATCGGTGACTAGTCGACTATCAAAATAATCGTTTGTGGCAGCCCTACACACAACATAAATAGATTTCTATAACTTTTGTTATGCATAGATAATATGGATATGCAGTTGCCAAATAATCTTGTTTTACTGTCACGTCATGGTAGGGCTGCTCGATTATGGCAAAAATGATAATCACGATTATTTTCACTGAAATTGAGATCTCGATTATTTGACGATATTTATTTAACCCTTTAAGACCTACTATAGAACCAAGTCCGCCAGACCTTATATTATTTTTTTACATGTTGTAGTGCCATTTGTGGGAGCATTTCAAGTTGCTAAATAACTGTTATAGCCCATATTTTAATAATATGTATGCATTAAGTCCATAGTAACTACATTAATTGCAAAAAAGTGCAATAAACTACAAAAAAATTGAAAATCGTTTTTGTTTTGTTTTTTTACATATATTTCTACTTGGAGAAATTTAAGAGGTTTATCCCTCAAAACTTTAAATACAAAAAAGTTGCAAAAAATAGTTTACAACAACAGGAAATTTATTTTGAGTGTCTTCATAGTTTTATTTTGGAGATACACCAATTTTTATATACTGCAGGAAAAAAACAAAACAAAACAATCCTATGATGCAAATTTGCAAAGAAAACAGCATGTGCATCAAAATAAACTATTTCCAGCAGTGCAATTCGAGTTCTAAGCATCCCAGAAACTATTCAGAAAAGTCAAACATGACCAGTCTAGGCTTTTAAGGCCTACAAGTAAAAAAATCTACATTTCCGTGAAAATGACGTCACTTCCGGTTTCGGCCAGGAAATGGCGGACATGCGACAGTTCGCGCTGACGTCTGTTTCACTGTGGGAAGTGTTACGAACAGCTGATCGGATCGGCAAAGCGTGTTTCTGGAATATTATGTTTTTGTTCCTGCAAGAGCTTTTTATGCAATTTTTGCAAAGCTTTATGTGGAACGAAACCGTGACTGAGGACAAGCTGATGGCATAAGATGTAAGTACAACTCCTCCGGTTTCATATGCAAAACAAATTATTGCGCTAGCTTATGCGGTTCAGGTTCTACAGGGATTTAAAAATAGTTACACAAAACGGAGCGTGCTGCTCTGACCGGCTTTAAAGGGTTAACAGTGACTTTAAAAAATAATATAAAATAGTGTGCAACACCACTGAAGTTTTTTTGTTTTTTTTTTACCTCTCTTTTCAACCAACAGCAGTCACTCTCCTCTCCAAATAACATCTGCTTAGCTTTCCGAGCTTCCCTCGGGTCCTCTTAATCAGCGGTCTCCAACCTTTTTTGTGCCACGGACCGGTTTATGCCCGACAATATTTTCACGGACCGGCCTTTAAGGTGTCGGATAAATGAGGGAGGGGCTAATAATCGGCTCAGTCATTTTTGATGATCGTTGAAAGCCCAGATCGTAATCGTGATTAAAATTCGATTAATTGAGCAGCCCTACGTCATGGCATTTCTCCCATCTCTTCTTGACTTTTTGAATTTTCAATTATCAGCTATTATATATGCAGATACTGATATCTCACTACATTAGTTGGGCTCTAATTCAAATAATAATCAATATAAACATAATCAATTGGCATCACCAAGTTCAAAAAGTCTTTTTAAGGGTTGCCTGGATCATGTATTCACATATAAGATATGTACTGTTTAAATGGCACAGCAAGCAGTGTCAACAACAGCATGCACATCACAAATGCAGTAGAATTATTTTAAAACTAAGCCCTGTTCCGAGACATTTGGACTCCTCATGGGTTTGGATCTTGCCTTGAACCTCCCCCCCACCCCTATTTTTCTTCCTACTCATCTCCCATCATGTTTTTTCCAGTGAAGTGAAAAAAAGTGTACAGCTCCTTCCCACTACATGCACACAAACACAGAGAGCAGCACGCTGGTCAGGGCAGAATGCTTGCAATTCCTCCAAACATACAAAGGTAAGCAACTTGCACTTTCTGTGCCTCATTACCCGGAGAAAATCCAAACACTAGACTGATCTACCTGCTCCTGTACGTTTGGGAATCTGTACTTGCAATTTGTAAGTTATATGGTCATAAATCCCTTAACAGCGCCATGTTGTGGGAACAAAACTTAAAACATTCATTTTTTTTTGGTATGAAAGGTTGAAGGTAGAGCTGGGCGATATGAGATTTTTTTCATATCACGATATGTTTTTTTCATTTCAGGCGATAACGATATCTATCACGATATAAGCCAAATAACTATATTTGTAAGATTTAAATGTGCCGTTGCTCACAAGTAAAATGTGAAATAATCAGCAGCTTGTTTTTATTTAAATATTTATTTCCCATAATAAGTTCAACAGGGTAGATGTACTTAAGGAACATGAGACTTTTTCAGATAAATAAAGGCAAATATTGCAAACTACACAAAAGGCAGCCGCTAAAGCGTTTAAGTTTCAAAATAGAACAAATGAAACAGACTAAATTGTCAATTCCACTTAGAAACAAAATATTAATTCTAAAAATAAATCTTAGTTTGTTTTACAGAAGAACAGACAAAACTGACTAACTTTTGTCAATATCAAATAAACTGAGAACTAAAAGGAAATTCTCAATCTCTCCTTGTTGTATAGCTGAGCTTTTCAAACAGTTTTAACAGTTACTTTAGTCTGACAAAAGCCGAATGACGAATTAGCGCTTCCAGTCAGAGACTGAGGCTACGTCCACACGTACACGGGTATTTTTGAAAACGGAGATTTTCCGTTTTCGTTTTAAAAAATAATCCCGTTCACACGTAAAGGCAGAAATGAAGGAAAACGCTGCTATGAACATGCCAAAGCAGCAGGTGGCGCTAGATTCCTAACCGTGCAGAAATGTTGGCCAATCAGAAGTCTAGAAGCCTCGGTGGGAAAAAAGTAAACAAAGCTGGGGCATAGAAGCAGAACCGAGTCGTATGTGTGGAGGGACAGTAACTGTGTGTATATGTAAGCATTTAAACACTGCAGAGAGTAGAATTAACAGTAACAGTATTGTAGAAATTCATTTCACCGAAACAATAACGTGGCGCACAGTGTGACGCATGCACCAGTTTATTGTATTTCCAGACTTGCTTTCGGCACAATTTACAGTGCATGCTACTCTGTTTTTTGTCAGACTTGAAATAGCCGAAACACCTTCACCCTACGGAACTTCTATGGCTCTTCCGTTCGACAATCTCTCCGGCATTGGAACCATCATCTGTTTTCTCTTCGGTCACGCTCGGTTGATTTTTCTAGTCGGCACACTCATTTCCTCCATTACCCGCTGGCTGCTTCCCAAACAAACACACGTGCGGCTTGGCACTTGTGCTGTACATAACAAGTCACGCGACGTGACGCTGCGGCTGTGATTGGTTCGGCTCTGCGCTACTTAATTTGGATTGGCTGACCTTTTTTTTTTTTTTTAAGAGGACAAGAGCGGCGAAGTCTATCGCGATAGCTTAATTTCTCTATCGAGTAAAAGTTATATCGCGATACATATCGTTATCGTTCTATCACCCAGCTCTAGTTGAAGGTTAGGCTGATGGTTAGGGCTGAGTGTGTTAATGTAATGGTTCGAATAAGGACCAGGAAACCAATGTAAGTGTGAAGGGATGAAAACAAATCACAAAAAAACCCCACGGCTCTGTGTGGTTTTCTTAGAGCTTATTAACTAAGTGGTGCCTGTTTATTTAATGAGTGAGCAACCTGTGACCTGTCTTCCTGACCTCATCTGCCTCACCAGATGGAAATTTAAATAGATTGTATCACATGTGGGGTTGGGTAACACTTAACACCAGCCTAACCCACAAAATGGCTAACTTCATGTTTTTTAACGCCCTTTTACCACGCTAATTACGGAAAGGACAAGGACTTTAAATAACAACACTTATTGAAACAAAGATGCCAGCGTGATCAGTGTACTGCTGCTGCTGCTGCTGAAGGAGAGAACTAACTGGTAAATTTAAGGGGCCCCTTTAAAAAAAAACAAAAAAAACCCTGAACATTTTTAGTGGTTTTAAGGGTTGAAAGACACTTTATGAATCACACATTCCTCTTGTCCACAAATAAATACTGCATGTTCCACATTTGGTGAGATAAACAAAAGATAAATGCTGTTCAGTGATTTACAGTGTGGCAAAAAACAGGAGAGGTGGTAGTAGTGTCTACAAAGAATCCATTTACCAAAGACCAAAAACTCAAACATGGATGCCCTCTACTGGACATAACTAGGATTGCAATACTGAGAAGAAAACCTGCCGACAATACACTTTTCACTTGATAGCAGGAACTCGTGATGGGATACAAGGAACCAGGGAGAAATAAAAGCAACACTTTGGGAGGTGATGGAAGGATACACAGCCTGTATTGTTAGAAGGCAAGGGGAATAGAAGAAACCAGCTTGGCCTGCGTTTCTAACTGCACAGCGTTATTATAACAACCATGCACTAGAGAGTGGATGTGGCCACTACTGAGCGTTATGTCAACACAGTGATTAGGATATTTCCCCTTTGTTTATTGATTATTGAAATGGTTATTGCCATGATGTCACTGAAACTGTCAGCGAATAGTGGACAAATGTCTTTGTCAGAAAAAATGTGCCTCACATGACCTATGCAAGGAATTGGAATAATTTAAGAGAGATATGACTTCTGTTTAAACTCAGCCATGTGCAAAATTGACCATGACGCTTCCTGTCATTAGTTACGTTTTACTGGCAAGAAGACAAAACCACAAAACCGTTTAACAGATAACTGGCAGCTCTAAGTTACAAGAAGGAACACACTACCAGAAAAAAAACATTATCCTTTTCACACAATAGCAGCCATGCAACAGTAATAAATAAGATATTAAAAAATATGAGATTTATGACACAAACTTGCTTAAAAAATGTTAGAGCAACCTGAACAATAACCAACCTACAATAAAATGAGAAATTAAGCAAGAGGAATATAGCTAAATCAGAATTAAATAGAAAAAATTGCTACAAAATATAATAAATCATAAATTAATAACAATTTAAGAGGTTATAATATAGTAATTCAAAAATCCCATATATGCTGCTTTCCACACAGACAGAAATACCACATTTAATACATTTGTGCTCGGGAGCAATTCCGATCTATAGGAATATAACCAGAATACAACCAGCTCGCAAACAGTTGAGTCACCCAAAGTTGTGTTCATTGACAAAGGCCGAGTCAGACTAATGGCAACATGCTGGCAGTCTGTCTGCATTTGTAAATTAGAGAACAAATAAGTTATTTGCAAACCTTTGACAATCTCTCTGATGATTGCAGTCAGTCCAAGTCAGACTGCAACTGTTTGCACAAAGGTTGCTTCTTATCAGCCGAACCATGCAATTGGCTTGCGATCAAAGGTGACCGCGAGTGTGCATCACCCCAAGCTCTAGGCAGCCATTCAGTCACCACGAGTTACAATCGGTAGCAGAATGTGAAAAGGTAAGTGTGTCCAGTCTTGGAAGGTTTTTCCAGTTAAGCCAGTTAAATCATGTTTACATCAGATGGTGGTGCATGAGATGAGCCCTCTTGTTCATAGTATTGCACGAGTATTTTAATTTATTTAATAAAATCTGAACATTTGATGCCCATGTTTCAATACAATAACATCACACAAAATATCACAATACTAAGCTGTGTCTATTCTTTCCTCCACCCCTGCTAAATAGGCTCTTTCAGCTGTACTCGCAGATATACACATAAAAAAACTGTAGTTTAAATTTCTTACAGTGGAGTGAAGGATAAGCTACACTGCCTCCCACCTATTTATTCAAGACAACACTGCTAAATACAAGCTATACACTACTATACAGATGCTTATGAAGGTTTTTTGGTGACACACTAAATTAGGACACCAGACTGCTCAGTATGGCCAATTATTCAGTGTTTACAATAGCAACAGAAGTCTTGATCGAAACCCGCTGATGCACAGACTGTGAAGGACACACAAATACACATGAGTATACACACATTCTCCAGAGATGTGGGTTAGTATGCTGAGGCGATACCGGGGCAAACAAATAACCTTGTGGCTAGACTGCAAACACAAACAGCGAGTGCACTAGACACAAGCAATTGAATAGCATAGAAATGAGTATTGATTCTGCTCCCTTCTACATACATGCTACATATTATCTGTAATTATATATCAGGGAATAGAAAAACATTTTATATGTTGTGCTCTCAACCGCATTGTCAGTACAAGCAGCATCTTGGTATCTCATCATCATCGCTTTTGCAGTTTCTTTTAACTGAAGCTGTATCACATTTTCCATGAGGCTTTGGGTTGGCCGTTTCCTATTTTTAAAAAGGGGGCAATTACTTTAAATCACTGTGTGGTTTATGTTGTGCAAAAGCTATCAAGCAAGCACTAAGAAGCGATAGGAGGAGCCAGACTATTCTTTAAAAAAAGGGGGGTTGGGCATTAGTTGATCTGCTGTATCTAGAACCACAGGGTTTAACAGACGGCATCAACAACAGTTTGCAAAAAACGGTGCGAGACAGCGAAATTCAGGGTTGTGATTTCTGCTGGGGATACTTACTACTACTTACTCGCCAAAATATTCTGCAATTATTCTGCAACCTTTTTTTACTCTAAGATGTCTTTAAGTAACCCATCTAACTAATCAAGTCCAGAGATTTCTTTATTGTTTTTTAAAATACTGACAAAAATGTTTACGCACTCATCAAAGTTGCCTCCAACTGTAACCTCGTACCTTCTGTAATTAAGCTAGCGGAAGGGTTATTTGCAGGGGTGTTTTTTGCGCTGGGTTTTGATTTCCAGGCCAAATACTGCCTGCCCTGTGTGCTTTTTGAGAGTTGTTGGGGCCTGGCTGTATACAAACTACATACAGGGGAGGGGGGCATTCTAAAAAATTTTTTTTATTTATAGTTCCTAAATTGCTACCAGCATGAGAGAGAATAAAAAGCTACACAAAGTCATTAGAATACAATTCCGATACATTTTCATGGCTAACCATGTCAAAACACGGCTCTGAGAAATTAACTATGCCTTGAGAGGCTGTAGAGTGCACAGTATGCAGAACCTGCATTTTAATTTAGCTTGTGAGGAGAAACACCCAAATGGCAGCATATGTTACACTTTTTAAAAAGGGGAAATAAAGCTGTGAACCAGATCAGGTTCTGTCTTCACAAGTCTTATTTTTCATCTAATCTCTAATGAGGTATGTATTTCTCAGACAGACTACACTGAGAAACATCACTTTCAGATGTATCTGCATGCAAAAAAAAGGACTAAAACAATAATAATCGTAACTTTTTGAGGAAGAAAGAATTTCTGCTATTCATAAGAAGCAGCTCCTCCTTTCCAGTTAGCCAGGAGGTGGCAGTGGAGAGTGACTCTATGCTGTTTCCAACCTCTCCAACTGTGATAAGCTGCTGCCCTCACAGAATTACATGCGCTATTAATGACTTCAGTCTTTACGTGATGACCCACTGGCGAGGAACTGCGGTGCTGGACCACGCTTTGTGAGCATTAGACGAGAGGCTCAAATCCTTGCCTCTGAGCAAATCCTATTTGGACCACACACACTAAAGTTGAGAATCCCTCCTTTTAATTCGCTCTTGTTCTTGTCTCCTTATTCAGCCTGATCGACTCGGTAGATTTACTCGGATCTTGTGCTTTCCTGGCTAATGCTCCCGGAAAGCAGGAGGAAAATCTTTAAAGAGCTCAAACTCCCACCAGCCAGAAAAACAAAATTCACCCTTTATTCCCCCTGCAGCAAACCACTAGATGAGATGCAGTTCATATAATTACAACCGATTGCAGCAGTGGTCAACTCACAAGTGTTGCCTTGCTGTCACAATTTAAAAAAGCAACAACCCCCCCCTCCAAAAAAAACCCTTTAACATGGGGGAGGATCAGAGGCATCGAAACCCAACACACTTTGCCCACTAATAGCAGTTGAAAAGGTGAGTTGAAAGAGCGAGCTGCTTTGCAGGAGTTCCTACTCCAACGCCTACTTCTACATTCAATTATTCTGTCAGTCAGCAATAACAGAACCACTGTGGCCACCGGGGAGAAAATGGTTTCCATTCACACACACACAATACAGAGGAAAGAACCAATATCATATTACAATTCAGTATGTAACAATGAATGACCCGTTGAGACGGCATAGCCAGTCTCTTAGACAGCACAACGCCGAGCAGCACATGACAAGAAATGCGTTTGCATTTTCTACATGACATTCACGTGTTGCCTTATCTTGACCCCAAAACAGATACTGTATATTTAAAAATGGACCTCTTCCAATTTTTAAGTAGTGTGTCAAAGTCTCGAGTCAGCTCCCCCCAAACGTCTTTTTCTTTTTTTTCATTAAGCCTTTGTTAAGGTCTTTCAAAGTTGTACTTTTGACCCCTGCAATAGTAGATGGTGGATTTGAACCCAGAACCTTCTTGCTGTGAGGCAACAGTGCTGACCGCCTGATTTTGATTTTTAAACAGTCAGTAGCAACAGGTCTGATGGAGTGATGAATCCAGATTTGAAAATTATGGTTCAAATCGTCAATATGTATGGAAAAAGGCAGAAGCATCACTAAAACATGGCGGAGACTCTGTCATGGTGTGAACTGCATTTCTGCCAGTGATGCAGTGCCATCGGGAAAGTGTCTGATTAGCAAAGGGTTCATTCTTCAGAAGCCTGGAGAATTATTCCTGAGCTCATTTCTTTCAAGAAATTACAAGTAAACTTTCCTAATAGAGCTCAGGCTGTGTTGAAGAATAAAGGCTTTGACTGTGACTTTCCAGTCAAAGTTCCTTTTCCTAGCAAAATATAAAGACATTAAAAAGAAATTATAGAGAAAGAAATTATAGAGGGATGACTCAAGGCTAGATGGGCCTGGCCATGATGGACAGTAGGTAATTAATTCTGCTTTAAAAAGAAAAAAAAAGGTAATAACACATTTTAATCTTTTGGCGTAGACTCTGGTTTATACATTCGCCTAACAAAAAGATGCCCGGTTCTCCCAGAAGGAGGCACAAATCTGTTGGGTGTTGCACCAAGAAGGGCATCCAGCACAAACACCTGCCAAATCAACTATGGACTGCTATCTACTTTGGATCCCTTGGGAGTAAGAGAGCAGCTGAAACTAACTTATACAACGTTGACTCTGGAGAAACAGCACAAATAATACATAAATACAGTATTAATGGAGACAGCCTGTATGTAAATGAAGATACTGGGCTTTCCAGTCTGTGTCTACATTGACCTGTGTGCTGTCTCCCATGTGGCCAGCACAGCAGCTTTTACTAAAACCCTCATTTCCTGCCTGCAGCCACCCTGTGGCATCCTCTAATTCCCCCTCTCACTTCCCTTACTCACTTTCTCCATCCTGGGCTTTTCTGTTGCTACTGGTGGACCAGACACAAGCTCTCCTTTTCACCCTCGCGGTCCCTTTCCCTCCTCGCTTACGCTCTCCCATTATTTTTTTGCTCCACCTCTCTAGCTTTCTGCATGGTTCTCAGCATTTCTTTCTCTCCCTGTTTCTACATGCAGCTCACATGCTCAGCTCTCAGCTCCAGTCGCCCAGGCAGGCCAGAGTATTGATGAAGCTGAGCTGTACAAATCTGCCTCCCAGAAGACTGCTCTCTCTCACACATCTATACAACACATTACATACAGGTCATCAACCCACAACTGCTTCCTAAACTAGAATAATTGGACAGCTCTGAGACACACAGCCACTGGGGTTCATCTACAGAGGAATGGTCTCCTGGCATCCCCAGAAAATCAATTAGGTTTATTAACAGGTAGAAAGTCCACTCCATAACTCTTGCTTATTACTTGTAGTATAAATATTGTTTATTATGATAGCAGGCTGATCTTAAATAAGACAAACGGATAATAAATATAAAAATATCTCATATATCAACATTATGGGAAGAAACAAATCATCTGTTGATATTTTTGAACCTCTAAGCTTTCAACATTAAAAGGCTGAATATACACCAAAATAAAATATCATCTGAATCAGTGTTATCCACTATGTTGATTTCTATTATACTATATAGTGTTTACCCACAGACGTGGCTTCTGAGTTTGAAAAGTTAACCTGATGCAGTGCATTAAACTTGTTTTCTGTTCCACAGTGGTTTAAAGTCCTTTTTCCAGATGAAAATACATTTTGTATTGCATTTGGAGATCAAAGTTCTAGAGTCTGAAGGAAGAATGGAGAGGCTCAGAGTCCAGGGTGTTTGAAGTTCAGTGTGAGTTTGACACAGGTTGTGATGATTTGGGGTCCTCTGCTGCTGGCAGTGATGGTCGCTTCACTGTCTAAAGTCATTGCAGCTGTCAACTGGGAGATTTGAGAGCACTTCACGCTTCCATCTGCTGACAAGCTTTATGGAGATGCCGATTTTCTTTTCCCGCAGGACTTAGCACCTGCATACAGTGCCAAAAATACAACCAAACGGTTTGCTGACCATGTTATTACTTGTTGATTAGCCACCCGACACCACTGAGCTGAACCCCACTGAGAATCTGTAAAGTATTGTCAAGAGGAAGATGGGAAACATCCAACCCAAAAATACAGACAAGCTGAATAGTGCTATCAGACTACCCTGGGCTTCAGTAACACCACAAGCAGATCGCCTCCACTCCACACTGACGCAGTAATTTGTGGAAACATGCCAACTAAGTGTAACTGAATCTAATTTTTAGAACATGTATTAGAAATCCATTTTTGATCTAAGGAAACATTCTTGTAATTCGAGATGCTGGATTTCTGATTTTCATGAGCTATGAGCCATAATCATCAAAATTAGAATAAAAAAGATTTTCACTTTAAGTGTAATGAATAGATTATATGAAAGTTTATCTTTTTGCATTAAACAATAAAACACACACACACCTTTCAATATATTCTTTTTTTTCCCCAAGATTCACTGGTATGGCAAATATCCAAGAAAACCAGAATAACAGCAGCCTGACGTTGGTGAACTTTAATACAAGAACCAGGGTGTGCACTATTAGGCTAGTGGTTAGTCATCTCCTTTCACGCTTGCTATCTAACAATGGGAAAATATTTTAAAAAAAATATTTGAAATAGAAATGAATGTGCATGTTCAATATGATAAATGGACTGGTTCATATATAGTGCCTTTCTACTCTATTTGAGCACTCAAAGCACATTATACTACATGCCTCCTTCATCCATTTGCATGTGCACTTTTTTATGCCTAAGTGCTTTCTATCTCACACACATTCATACTCCAATGGATGCACAGGAGAGGAACTTGGGGTTCGGCATCTTGCCTGACCGTGCTAAATCATAACTGAGGTCATGCTTCTTCAGGGATGGTTGCAAATTTAAGTTTATGTGCACTTTCTTGGCATGCAAACTGGAGCAGCCAGGGATCAAACCAACAACCTTCTGATTAGTAGATGACCTGCTCTACTTCCTGAACTACAGCCACCCATTATGTAAATAATGGTTATTTTTTCATACTTCCATGTTATAACACTGAAATGTAACCTTTCTGTATGCATTACATACTGTATTTGAGTAAACTCCAAGTTCATCTTGTGTCCTTAGACCAGAGAATAAACACTGTACATCCCAATAAGAATATTAGCATTTAGATTCCCTATTGCCAGTCTGTAAAAACAAAAAAAAGTTATGACTACTGAATGCTATTATACTGGAGTCACTTTTCACAGTCAACAACCTGTAAGCCTTGGTATGCTAATCCAGCTCCACTTAATGAAAGAGGTGATTCACAATGAGCCCAAGCAGCTGAAACTTGCAAAGGCTCGGTCATCCTCTAACAAGCTTACTGGCAATTTTTTTCTATTCTTGGACCTTTATGATGTCATAAAAACGGGGCAGAGTGGCAGTCAATCAGAAGAAAGTTGGTTTAAAGGGAGATGATCTTTATTTATCTTATCTCGGTGAAGCCCCTGAGTTTATCCTGTCTTAAACAAGCTCATTTTGCTGATAACATGCAAAGTCAGTCTATAGAGTCAGTGAGAAAATGCATGCAGCCAGATCGATTTTAATCCAGGCAACTTTAAGCCACAGGATACAGTGAAACTGGTGAGTAACAAATGGCAGGCCCAGGGTAAATCAACACGACATCATTATTCAGCAGTCACCAGTTAGGCATCGACTCTGCACAGCCTTTCTTCCAAACAACTCTCAGCCGATGGTGTTTATTTTAGGCAACGGTCTAGACTTAATAACACAGAGAGAGTTGAACTGAGTAAGCAGGTATAAGTTAAAAAGATTTAAAACAACTACACTAATATTTATTGAGCGATGGTAAATTAGTGTCAGATATTTTCATACTAAATTCTCCAGGTAGCTTGGAAGCAACATCTCAAATTTTAATTGCTCCTGTTGCTTACTTGTGAAGATTTGATATTGGGATTTGTCACCTTTTTTCAACAGCAAATTAGGTGTTCAAAGCTAAACTGCGATTTTCAACCGTATGAACAGTGTCACTAAACCCTGCTATAAATGTTGCCGTGAGATGGAATCAGTCTACAATCAGTCTAATATCTGTCTGCAATTGAATTGGGCCAAGTTGGCAATTGCATCCAATCTGTCTCTGATAATACAGGAAACAACTGCAGCAAATCATTCAAAAACCCATATCTGTTGCACTCTATATAGACAGAAATGTACATTTCACTTTTACATTTGTGATGAGGAAGCTTCCTGCTCCAAAGGAACACAACCACAGTGCAACCAGCTGAGTTGTGCTCAATGGCAACGATTAATTCAGACTGATAGCAACACATTGACAGTCTGGCTGCATTTATAAATTAGAAGGCAGTTATTTGCAAACCTTTAACTAACTCTCTGAGAGTGATTGCAGTGCACATCAGACTGTAACTGTTGCAAAAAGGTTGCCTTATATCAGGCAACCTGCACAATCCCCTTGCAATCAAGAGTAGTTATGAATGTGCAAACACCCTCAAATTCTAGGCAACCATTTAATCACCGCAAGGTGCAATCGGTCACAGAACGGGAAAAAATTCTATACAATCACCAGGCAGCCACCGACGTTTTTGTTGATGCAAGGAGGTCGCTTGTCTGTTTTTACTTTTGTGACTGAACCATTACTTTGACTGAATTAGGAGGCAGTTTGTCAAGCTAAGTGTGTTTTTTTCCAGCTGAGCAGCTTTAATTTCATTTTTCTCGTCTAACCTTATCACAGGATGGAGGAGCATGTTCATAGTATACCCTGAGCACACATTTATTTAATAAAAGATCAACATTTGGTGTCCATCTATCAATACAATACTGCAACACAAAATAGCACGCTATTATCCTGTACTATGCACTCATATTTGTTTCCCCCACTCCTAGTTATAATGGCTTTATAACGACAATAATGGGTTTATACTTTAAGAAACTGTGAATTGATTAGACATATATTACAAGCACTTGACAGATTAATCAATAGTAAGAGTACCAGATCTGCTATAAGAACTTTTTTCTTTTTTAAAGTTATACTGCTCCACAATCTGGTAATCTAGACCCTGCACACAAAAAAGTCCTGCATCTTTGTTCTCTGACCTGGGCCTGATTTGGGTGAGAAAAAGTCAAATTAGTGAACAAAGTCAATACAAGAAAACTTTCAAGACTCCACTATCCATCTTTCTCACACACAGAAAACCAGTAGTCCAATCAGTCAGGCTAAAAGAAAGGAAAAACTGCTGATCAAAGAAAACAGTAAGATCGGGTTACTCTGTTCATTTGATAACCTGAACCTCAAAGGGCCACAAAAGCAAAATCCAGATGATAAAAACTTGAACTTAGTGTGAACTTTCTTTAGTCTGCAACCAATATGAAAGTATATCCACCTACAGACGTCTCACATTTTCACACACACATGCACACACACACACATGCACACACACACACACACACACACACACACACACACACACACACACACACACACACACACACACACACACACACACGTAGTCAATACTGTGTTGCGTTAATGGATAAATCCAATAAATAATAGCACTGTGTTCGCATTGGCCAGGCAGGCCTGGTACATGACAAGTGATAAAAGCTTGGAAAAGACTTTGAAGGCCAGAGTTGTAGCTGCAAGGCCAATACATCGGTTTCTTTGCTCCACAAATACGCTGCGCCGAGCAATTCACTCAAACATGTGACTGAGCCAGTTCTTGTGTTGATGGTCTTTAAACATCAAAGCAACACTGAGCATGTGGTTTCTCACACATCATGGTTTTGTGTGAAAAAAATATGCACATATTTGTTTCTGAGTCAATGAGAAGACAAAAGTCTCAAATGCATTGCTGAATTGCAACATTCCTCCTGTCAGTATCTGATCAACAGTGAAAGACAAACAGCGAGATGGACATCGTCCATTAAAAGACCATAATGAAGTGCAGTAAATAAAGTCTTTAAACAGATAGTTTATACTGCCTTAAAGTTAAATGCATGTATTTTCCTTCCGCTGTATATGTTTTTCAAATAAATAAGACTTCCACTGTAAGGCTACACTTAACACAAACAAATTGACATGTATTGGTAATCCTGACCTAGTTCACCTAGTTGAGACTGATAGCAAACGAGAGTTGCACCAACGACAACATACAGCTGAAGCTAAGATCTTTTGCAGGTATTTGATCACAAACATCTTTAAGACCAACATTAATTTATTTAAGAAGACTGACAATGATTCTACTACTTATTTCAGTCTGCATATTATAAGGCTAAGATACAGAAAGGGTCGACTTTGCATCTGATTTGCCAGCGATTATGACTGCCAAAAATAATAAATAAATAAAGACGGCTAACTCATACTGCCCCACAGACTGTGATAGTAAAAAAAAAGGTTAAGCCTTGCCTTATAACTGATAACTGATCTGTGGAAAGTGCAAAAAACACTCCTGTGCATCAAGTGAAACACACAAAGAAAATGCATGAATACATCTCATAATCTCATAATAAAGGCTGTAAAACGTTGCAGTGCAGCCGTTAAGGGACCCTACAAATACTTATGTCAATAATAATAAATAATAATAATTAACACTCTTTTGATTATAAGTATATTTGTCCCTTTTTACTCTTTTTACCACCAGAGAGGGAGACACACGGCCCCTCATCTCACTAGCAGCTGAAGAAGTTGGCGTTAACAACACTAATAGCAGTGACCCTGTAGCCACACCAGCTGTCTGTTATCATTAAGGTAGCAGCTAGCAGCTATGGCTAATAATAAAATGATAAGGTTAATGTGGGAGATAAGCAGTAAATGTTATCAGTCTTGCTCATTCGCAATGTTAACAGGCAGTGTTAAACGGACAGAGAGACAGACAACTTAACAGGATAACCCAGACATCTATTTCTTGAAAGTGTCATGTTTCTCTTAAGGACACAGACTGATACAGAGAAAACCCCACCAGCGGCTAGACGGAAACAGTAGTAGTCTATCCAAGCTGCCATAGGCTGAGAGGCGGAGTACACCCTGGACAGGTCACCCCTCTGTCACAAAAATAAGACAGAGAGGATTCACACTCATATTCACACCTGTTGGCAATTAAGAATCACCAATTAACCTAACTCAATGTCTTTGGACTGTGAGAGGAAGCCAGAGTATCCGGGGAGAACATGCAAACTCCACACAGAAAGGCCAGATGGCAGATTTAAACATCAGGGCCTTCTTGCTGTAAGGTAACAGTGTTAAACACCATGCTGCCCTGATTGTGGATCACTGTGCTGAATACTTGGTCTCAGTTTCAAATTTGGTACAACCATAAACACCTCGTAACCTCACCGCTGGGTCCTTTTTATACAAACCTTCCTGTCCTTGCTTATGTTTCCACTTGAATTAGTTCAAACAAAGGACGCTGTATCTGCTTAAATTTCAAAGACATCAAAGTCAAGTGACAACGCACTGCTTACATAAAAGTAGCACAAATGAAATTTTACTATTTATCTACGTTATTAAGGCTCAAGATAAAAGGTGTGTTTGTGAGTGTATGTGAGTTGTTGTGGTTTCTAAACAGAAAAGCCCATCTCAAACGGCAGAAGACAGAAGATGGGAATGGATGTGGATAAAAGTCCATGAAAACGCCATTTAAACAGGAGTGTAAATCTACCAAAGAGAAACCGAGAGAGAGACTGTGATTGTGCTTGAGAGTCTGTGTATGAGCTTACTTTGATTCAACTGTGACCCTGACCTGAATAAGCATCTCATTACAGGGATGGATAAATGGTTGTATGAATAAATGGATGGATGCATGTGTGACCTATTTTTTTTAAAAACACCACGTGAGAGAAAGAGCACAAGATCAAGAGACACAGACAGTGAGATAAAGACATAACTGCTTCTGACAGACGTCAGGGATCAAACAGTTTACATTTATATATTTTAATTTCACTCTGACACTTTGTTTGCTGACTCACTTTAATACCTTCTAATATTTCCTTGTTTTATTTCGCTTTCAAATATTTTCCTTTAGCAAAATCTGTTCTCATTTTATTAATAATTATGGTAATCTTGCTCTTTTTATTAACATTTGTACTTAATTAGCTCAATTTTTTTTAACAGAGCTCCTTCTTTCGTTTAGTTTTTATCTTATAAAACAATTTAGCTCTTATTTAAGAGACAGAAGCTTGTCAGTCAAGATAGGAAATTGCTCATCTACCTCTGCTCCAGTACCCTATTACATCCACACAGGCTCCACTATGGGACCTCTCTTATTTACACATGCTTTCCCTCGGCTCGATTTTTAAAAAATATAAGACTGCATCTTGCTGTTATGCAGATGACACACAACCTTACCTACTCGTTTCACAAAGAATGGTTGGTTGAAGAACCTGTTCAGCTGTGTGGAGAACATCAGATCCTAGATGCCAATGAATATCATTCAGATGAATGATAAGAAAAGTGAAGTGATCATTTTTGGACCAGCTTAGTTTCCAGTATCAGCTCTACTCTTGGTCTTCTGTGTGCTAATTTTCAAAATCAGCTTACAGATCTACGTGTTTTATTGACAGTTTATTGAATTTTAATAAACAAGAGAAAAAAGGCTGTGAAAGGCAGCTTTTACCATCTTAGATATATTGCAAAAGTAAAGTCATTGTTATCCCCAGTAGACCTCAGCACAATAATCCATGCATTTATTATTTCTCGACTGGACAACTATAATGCAGAACATCTTTTCTGGCTCGCTGATTACTAGTGAAAAAAAGAGGTGTTTCTACATTTTTACTCTTTGTTTTTTAAGCCATTAATGGGTTAGCCCCACATTACATTTCTGATCTGCTTATAACACATTCTGCCTCCAGACTTTGGAATAATATCCCATTTCAAATCATATCTATAATAATCTGAATTTAAAGACTCATGGTTTTTTAATCCTTGCTTTTAGTTCGTTCAAAGTTTTTTTTAAATGGTGTGTAAAGTCCATGTTTATTTTATTCCTATGTTTATCCTTGCCATGTAATTCCCAGTGTTTATTTCCCTATTGACTCTTTGTTCCTCTAATATATTCCTGTATAGTGCAATCTGATGATATCAAATGCAAAGCACTTTGTGCCATTTCCTGTTATTTAGGCTGTTGTGCTCATACATTTTTTTTCTTTTTTGGCTGTTGTACTAAAGGAATGTGCTGCTCTACACCATCATCAAGCTGCAGTGTATACTGTCAAAACTGTTCTATATTTTATAAAGCTTGTTATCAATCATTCACCCTGATAGAGAATATAAACTGTGGAACTGATGACCTGTATGATAAACTACATTAGTGAAAATAATTTCACCATGTCAGCTTTTTTTGAAATCAGAAATGATCAGAAATGCAAAAACCTACTGTAAGCATGTAAAAATACATGCTTTTCACACTTTTACAACTAAAGTTTAATAAAGAAGCGCTGGCAGTAAATCAGTCAATAATAGCACGCCAGATTCAGGAACTGGCACCTGCGTAATCTGATATGTAACCATAAACTGAAGCACAGATGTGCCAAAACATGTTTGAGGCACACTTAACACTTCACACAGTGTGATCAAAAATTAACCACATTTAATCAAGCGTCAGGGTTTCTTGATCGCCAAGTATTGAAAGTATTACATAACTGCAGCATCTCTAAAGGGATATTCTACAGGTCAGAGTGCAAAGGAACTCAGCTAAATTCTTTTTTTAAAATAAATAGTTTGTTTATATATTGTGTTTCTTCCAGATATCAATGCCATAAAAGTGTAGTTCGTTTAGAAATTCATTTAGAAACATAAAAGTAACTAATTTAGAAATTTATATCACATAATGAAGGTATTTTTGAGGGGAACGCATTACATTAAAACAAACAACTGCTGTCACATCTGTTAGTGAGCTGATAATAGCCAAATATTTTTTAATAACTAATGCATTGTCTGAGCAGTTTATTGAGCAAATATTTTGTTGTTGCAGTATCTCAATGTTGTAATATACTGCTTTTATGTTCTTATATTTGGGGGGGGGGGGGGGGATCTACTGAATTTTGAGGAATATTATTGTTGATTAGCCTCCAAAGAAAAATGCTAGCTACAATGCTAGCTACAGAGTGGAGGGGTTCTTTTCAGGGGTTTTTTGTTGGTTTTTGTTGTTGTTGTTGTTGTGTGTGTGTGTGTATGGATGGGGGGGGGGGGGGGTAGTTTAGGTCCTTTCACCATTGCAGCATTTAAAGGGCTAAAGGCGAGCCAGCATCCATTACAGGACACCTGTAGGGCCATTGCATGAGTCATGTTTTATTTACAAGACAATTATGGAGTCTGTTCTCTATTTTCTTGGAACATCTGCCTTTATAAACGTCTATTTTTGCGCACATCTGGTTTCACTATGACTGTCCAGGTGTTTGGGACATTCCAGCACATTCCAGCCACCAGCAGCCACCCTGGGGTGTCTGCACCGTTGGTATCACCTAATTGATGCCTTCTTCGGCTGCTGGTGACGTCGCTCCAATAGCGTAACGCCATGAAGAAAGCCCCCCACTCTCTCCACTCCAATTCACATGCACTTTACGCAGCCACTGCGCTGCTGGCACGCCAGCCTCGGTTGCAACTACTCACGCCGGCAAAATCACGCCGAACTGCGCGTGCACCCATACCGTAAAGCTGCCTGGCAAAACCAGGAAACAACGCACCGGGAGAGCCAAGAAAAGTTACATAACACCATGCCAGAGACTCCCCACACGGGTTAGGCGATGTAAGTGGGCGTTTACTCCGTGCCAGTCTGGTGCTGCCATCGCTAAAAAATAAAACGGAATTGAGCCGTGACATCTGTCAATCCTCGCTTTGAAACCCTAGTTTTAAAAAAATCTACCAAGAAACCATCTGTGCTGGAAGCTCAGGCATGCAAAATAAACTACACGAGTATGTGCAGGCTGTAAGCGGTGCAGGACCCAGTCGTTTTGGGGGAATCAGGTGGAGACCCGGGGACCACACCGTCCACATATAATGTAAGTGGTAACTCGAAACACTCCACGGGACCCCGCCTGTAGATGAAAATACCAGCCCGTGCCATATGTCCACGGTCATACCGCCGACGCACCGGCAAGCAGCGCTTGTGTCACACAGAGAGGGACCCGCTGTCAGTAAACAAACACTTCACGTCCACACTTCCCCGCTGCCGCCCCGCTTACCTGCGATGGTGACCCGCTTTATCCTTCTTCCCCTTCGGCCTCCTCTTTCTAGCCTGGATGGCCATCACTGCCGGTCCGAGGTTACATTCATTCACAGGCACAGACGAGTCCGGGGAAGGGTGTAGGAGGAAAGGTGGCGGTGGGGGAGAGAGAACAATCACACATCATCAACGAGGCTGGATGGCGTTTAGCATACCCTCAAGGGCTACGTACAACCATAACTTCCGCCACCAGGAGTGGGTTAGCGTAGCTAAGTTGGAGGATGAGTTATACGCACCTTTCCTGGAGCTCATGTTTCCTCCTCTTCCCTCAGCAGGAGCGGGCAGCACGGCGGCAGCAGCAGCAGCCAGGTCCCCCTGAGTGTCTCAGAATCACTCTCTCACTCACACTAACCCCTCTGCCGATCGATGACATGCACGCCCTCTGTCGTTTCAAACAGGGGTCTGCAAGCAGACCTACGCGGACCAGCGACACACAAAATACTCTGGGTGTAACAGCATCTTATTTTGCAGTTTAAAATGGAAAATATATTTATTAGAACCGTATAAGCTTTTGTGTAATACACACTGGTAGTGATGGTGTTCATTCAGGGAATAATGTTAAATGATTGGAATGAGGAGCTGAACCGAACTGCTGGTAGTTCATAAAAATACAGCATATAAGCAGACATCTCATTTGAAAAAAAAAACCTTCATAATGTACTTGCTATGTTATTGCGTGTTCACATGCTAGTACGAGGTGTCGGCTGTATTTGTGTATGATTGTTGTTACAGTCTATGTTCTCCTCTTGGCCAGATCACTCTTTGAAGAAGAGATTGATTCTTTTATTAACCAAGGATTTAAATCCTTGGTTTTAACCAAGGATTTAAATCCTTGGTTAAAAAAGGACGGATTCCAACCCACTTTAATGGATCCCAACCCAGGTAAAGTGGGTTGTAATCCATGTTAATCCATGATGCGACTGGTGACGGTGGACACCATGAACTCACTGTTATGTTCAGGGAATCAGTTTGAGATTATTTCAGCCAGGTCCATCCCTTTATGAGGGATCAAGTCGGGAACAATATTCAAGTATGCTGACATTACAGTAAAGCATGGTTGGTACGAAGTGGCCCAAAGTGCTCTAGGAAAATATCCCCTACTGTTACACCATCACCATCAACCTGAGCCATAACATTTTGTCAGTCTCCTGTCGCTCAATCACAGTGAGCTTATGGGAATTTTAGCCTCAGTTTCCTACACTCCGCTGACAGGAGTGGCACCGGTAGTGATCTTCAGCTGGTGTAGCTCATCTGCTTCAAGGTTCAACATGTTGTGTGTTCAGAGATACTCTTCTGCATGTCTTGATTGTAGTGAGTAGTAATTTAAATTACTCTTGCCTACCTATCAGCTCAAAGCAGTTGGCCATTCTCCTTTGACCTCTGACATCAACAGTCACTGGATATTTCTTCTTTTTATGGACCTACAGATGATTTGTGGGAATGTTAATATTTTCCAAAATCAGCTATAATCACATGATTTGGTATTCTGGTGAATTAAACTGTTTCATAAGCTCTCCATGTTCCCTGACATCAACCCTCTGTGTTTGTTAACAAAGAGGTGCTTTAATGACACGACTGCAGCATGAAGCTTTCTCCTGGCGCGCCGAAAAGGCACCGCTGGGATTCGAACCCAGGATCTCCTGTTTACTAGACAGGCGCTTTAACCAACTAAGCCACGGCGCCGTTGTGCAACGTGTCATAGCCGCAATGGCGCAACGATCAATGTAGGCAATATTGCCGAAGAAAATAGAGTTCAATTTAAAACTGGCTGTGCCATAAAATAATACACAGCCAGAGATGCTGTAAAAAAACCCCACAGAGGTTATAACTAAAATGCATGTAAGAGCCGTTAAATTTACATTTTACACATTAGTACAGGACTCGGTGCTAAAGGCGTACTAAGCATACAGTGGACCACCTTTACAGGCTACACAACAAACCGAAGGACAAACTAGCCACTTCAAGCCACACCATGCATCATACAGTGATACACTCATACATGGATAGTGCACTGTAGCCACAGCAGTAAACGTGCAAAAACACATATCTTACAGCAGGAAACAGAGACACTTTCTCTCGTGGATTGATGAACTCACCAAACACCGGGGCCGTTGACCGTTGTGAGCGCAGAATGTGCTCATCACTACTTCCGGTAGGGTCATGCTTAAAATTCTGATTAGTGGGCACAGTGATCTTCTTGGACAGTTCTGGACCCCCAAAGGCCGTCCATAACGCCCACCACTAAATTGTGATGCTTGATGATGATGTTCAGCTGATACTAAGAGGCCCAAAGTGTGGCAAGAGAATATGACACACCATAACACAACCAGCAGCAGCCTTAACTGCCGATACAAGACACAATGGCTCCTTGCTTTCATGTTGTTCTGACCCTAACCATCTGAATGTGACAGCAGAAATGGGGACTCGTCAGACAAAGCAACATTTTTCCAATCTTCTGGCTCATTTTGTCGAGCTCATGTAAAAAAAAAAGTGTAAGCCCCCCCCCCCCAAAAAACAAACAAACAAACAAACAAACAAACAAAAAACCACTACATTTTGGGAAATATTTGTGGGTGTTTTCTTGTTTGTTTGTTTTTGTGCTATTATATCAAAAGAAGTCTTTAAAGTCAAAACCAGGATAATAGTTTAAAATGCCACCCAATGTGACATTTATTAATCAGATTTACTTAATTAATCCCAGAAAAAGTAATTATATTGAACATAAAAAAAACCCAAAACAAACAAACAAACAAAACACTAAATTTTTGGAAATGTTTGTGGGTGTTTTCTTGTTTGTTTGTTGGTTTTTGACCTCTGACATCAACAGTCACTGGTCAGTCAATATAAGTAAATCCTAATTACAACACAAAAATATTTTAGAAAGAAAAGCAAACTTAAATGATACTTTGCACAGTATCTATAAAAGGTTCGGAGGCACGTAAACTGAGTAAAAAGATGCCCACAGTGAGTTTCAATCTGTCTGCCGTCAGAAAGCAACATGGTCACATTACTTTCAAATCCAGGTTCACTTCCTGCTGTGCCACAATGCAAGCTCAAATCCTTTTTCCCTCCACAAACAAAAGCCTTCTGCCATTTTCCAGTCTTTCATGCTTCTATCTCGTCCAGAATCACAGGCTCTGTCTGTGACCTATCATTATGGGATTAATTCTTCAGCTCCCTGTAGTTACTCACTGTTTTAATATAAGTAGAGAGGAGCTGACTTAAGCAACATGATGTGAGGATATGTGACCTTACGGCCACAGATCACAGTGGGGTAAAAATATAACAGATCTTCCTCGTCTGTCAGTTACATCTTTCAGTCTTTGGCCTGCTGGGAACAGTTGCTGTGTCTGAAATCTTAGCCCCAGCTCATACAGGCCAAATACAATAACAAAGAGGAAGTGGTTCAGTTTCCGCCTCTAACATTTCATGGTTAGATATAATGAAACAACACTCATTAAAAATATTCTGATGATGTTTTAAACTATTTTGTTTAATAGTGGTACTTTTTTGTATTATATTCAGCTTTTATGTTGAATTTTATATTGAACAAAATTTTAGGAAAGGCTTATGCTCCTTCCATAGACTGTATATAGAAGATGGACATATAGTAGCTTCCAGACCTCTAATGTCTTTACATTAGAGGCCTGGGAGCTTAAGCCTCCCTTTAATGGCCATCAGGGGGCGATACCACTTGTTTCAAAGAGGCATCCGAGTGAAACTTGCCCTAATTTTTCTGATACTGTAACAACCTCAATAAGCACCTTCCTGATGACTTTAGGGGCTCTGTCACTAGTTTCAGGCCATGCTGAAATCAACATGAAGTTTATTTTATATATTATAGTAATTATTAGAGAAACAATTATCCAGGAACCAGGATCATCCAGGATTATCCAGGATGTGCTTGCTGGTTAATGACTTGTAAGACACATTGAAAGTGAGGTTTCCCCGTCATCTTTTTGCTTATCACATTCAGTTAAAAATGAAAAAGAAGTACAATTCAAAGATCCACAACTTTATTTATCGCAGGGTACAACACATAAAAGTCAAAAGGCAATGAAACTTCTGAACAAAAACTTAGAAATATCTGGAAGTGGCATGTTGGATGATTTCATCCAGAGTGTCCACCTGAAAGAAAAAAACCTCAGTCTGACTTCTCTACAAGTTCTTATGTGTTTACACTACAGTAACATGTGCTCTCTCCTTTTTTCACTGATGTTTCTTCCTAAATGTATACCTGTTATATCTTCTAGGCAAGACTTACTATTCACTGTATGGCTGAGTTTGCATTCTCAGTATAAAAAACATGAAAAATACACAAGCTCAATGTTTTGAAATTATTATTACACGGTAGTTCTTATCTATTTCATGTACAAGAGTTTTACCTGCGTGCTTTTGCACACTCTGAAGTTCCTGAGCTTGTAGACTGTCACTTGACCTTTACTGTCCCCTACAAGGACACAGTCTGTCCCTCTGGCAAACAGCAAGGATGTCAGCCTCACACCAGGCTCAGCATGGTGCACAATGGTTGGAAACAGGCTGCAAAGAAATGTTTATGCTTTTAGTGAACACATATCTCTGACTTACACTTCAAATCAGGTGAAAACAATAGGTAAATTAAAAAAACCTCAAAGCAGACTGAGATCTCAATCCGATGGACTCACGTGCTCAAAATCAGGTCCCAGAGCTCCACCTGGTCTTCCTTAACTACTCCAAACAACGTGGAGCAGTTTGGGGACCACTTAACAAAGAACACGGGGCCTTGGTGAATGGACTTGAACGTCATCACAGGGCGGCCCTGCTTCCACATCTGGACAGTCTCGTCACGGGAGCAGCTCAAAAACACATCGGGGCTGAATGGTGACCATTCAATGTGGTTCACAGATCCCTGAGAGAGCAAGATTAGACATGAAGAGAAACCTGCCTCTATCTTTCATTTTTGAATAAATATTATAAATGTAGTAATAAATCAAATGGGCAGTAAAGTGACACACCGCATCACAGAAGACAGTACTGTTTGTGCTGCTGTTTTTTTTTTATTGTTGTCACTTTTATATGGATGCAAATGCCTACAATAATTCTGTTTTATATACTTTATTTATATATATTTTATATACTATTTTGAATGCAATCAGCTGACAGATAACATGGCTTGGTGAGTGATAAATGGCCCTAACAGCCCATCCAAGGAATCTGTGTTCATTTTGTGTTCAGTTTTCACAAATATGAATCTATTTGTACATTATTTAGCACCAACTAGCAGTTATTTGTGGCTATGTGATGCGTTTTTTTATTGCTGAAATTAAATTCTGACTTGCGTCTACATATGGCCACCTTCCATCCTCACTTGCATGTCCATGTGAGGATGAGCCATTCACTTATTGCATCCAGATCTCAACTTCTGGGTCCAAATAGACAAAATGTTGGCAAGGTTTACCAGTGGGTGATGCCATTTCCACTAAAAAAATATTCTGTCTTTGCTTTCATTAGATGATGTCTGATGACAGCAACTAGAGTAAATAGTAGGGGATAACAACAGTGAATGGCAACATCGGCACACAAGGCTAAACAAGGTCAGTAATAAGAAGCCGCCACCATTTGTCTTTGACTTTTCTTTACTGTTAATTCAGTTAACTAGTAGTTCTTGTATTTAAAAAGATCACTAGGCCAGAATAACCCTATCAGCTGATGTAAACTGATCCACTGGTTGGAAATCCAAAGTAAGCTCACTATCTTCATGCTGTAGCATCCCTAGTCTTTTGTCTTTATCGCCTTAACTTAAACAGCATTTTAAATATGACTCAGTCACATTGTTTACCCTCAAGCACTTACAATGTGCTTTTTGTAAGTGGCCAGAAAGCTGTGACCTTCAGAAAAGGAAGACTTGTGGATAAGGCCCTCCTGTGTGCCAACCAGATAAATACCAAAGTCCTGCAGGAGGAATGCAACATGGACGAGAAATTAGAAAACACACAAAAAAGACATTTTCACACTTTGATTACTGACAAGGCTTTTTTTGGCTAAAGTATTTGGCTGACTTAAATTTCTTACCATTGGATGGAAGTCAACACAAACAGCAGTAGGTTTGGACAGCACCATTTTTTTCTTCTTCAGGTTCTCTGCAGCCTCCTTACACTCTGTATTGCTCCTAAACCACATCAGGTCTAAGAACAAATATTTTTATAGACCATTCAGATATTTGAAATGTTACTGTTGTTCTCCATTGTAACACTTTACAGAAGCTCCATAAAATATAAAATAATTAACCAGGATTTGTTTTATTACTGCTATATTATATTCGCTGTATGTCCTCCACTCTCACTCACTTAGAAACCTGCCAAAGAAAAAATGACTATTTACACTTAGTTTTATGTCTTTAGTTTCCCAGAAATGTTAATTAGAATGTGAGCATTAATGGTTATCTGTGTTAGTCGTGTAATAGTTTGTTGGTATAGGCACCAAAAAGTTGCATTATGCTGTGAATCCGCTCCATACATGATCCAGGCGTGTTATGAAATTAGTGCAGCTATGAGGTAAAACTGTAAGTGCACAGTGGGAACAATAGCTAGGGGAAGACTGCAGTACCTGTCCAGTCAAGATTATGGCTGCTGATTGACCACTTGGCAATCCTGCCATCTGATGACACTGATACGAGAACATCTTCCAGTGATAACCTTTGTGGAGTCCAGGTGACCTGCCACACTGGGTGAAGATGCCTCCTGGAGGATTTACTAAAAACAGAAAGATCAGAGAAGCAATCAGATTATTTTTAGTGTTTTTTAAATCTTGACATGTTATGTATATGCTTATTTTATGCTAACACACATATACACTATACAGTGCTCACCTGCTGCTAGCAACACATGCAACACTGCTGTCTTGAATACAGATGTTGTAAATAGCTACAGTGCCGTCATACATTCCCACGGCAAGCTGGTCGTTAGTTGAGAAATCCAGGGATGTCACACTGCTGTGACAGTCAAAGACACGTTCTGGCCACTGCACAAAGGACACAGTTTTAACCAGGATACTATGGTTAAAAGAGCAACAACAAAAGCTGGGATTAAAAGTATGGCAGGATGCTGCTTTCTGATATGTGCTAGGATCAGCCTCTTGAAGCACAAGGAACTGAGAGGCTTGAGTGCAATCGAGCAGTGGTCACAATATATGGCAACCCCCTATATTCTGCTCTTTAGGGAGAAGCATAATAGTAGTGGTTTTGAGCCACACAGGGATAACAGGAGTCGGTAAGGAAAGGTTCAAAATGCTTATGAGACCCTCCAGCAGCTGATCAGCACATGCATGAAGTACACACCCTGGGACACCATCTGGACCAGCTGCTTTCCTAACACAGAAACCTTTCTGACATCCATACAGTCCAGAGACTGTGTGTGTTGTTGGTGTTTTTGTACCTCTGATCATATTAAGATAAAAAGCATGTGGTGTGGGAGTCTCTTGAGGCACATCCAGGATGTTAGAAGTGATTAGCTGAACAAAGGCAATTTTTTTTTAAATCTTCTGATTAGCCAGCCCACCCAACCCTTGTAATATGGGCAAACTGAGATAAAAAAAAATGATAGCAGGAATAAGCAACAAACAACAAAAATACAGTAATGTCTAAACATACCATGATGTTTTTGATGGTCCAGCAGCAGATCAGACCTGGTTTCAGGCACCTGGAGTCAAAGTCTGCATATCCTACTGCCAGGATATCCTTACAGTGCACAACAAAAGCAGCAGTTTAAATGAAGTATTGTAAACAAAGATTAATATTGGTAGAACCAGAAAAAGGGCAATGCCTTGCACTTCTGCTTCATCTATAATCATTAATGAAGCTTTATCGTGTCTAAAATGCTTCACAAAGTCTACACACAGGAAAAATGTGTATCAAATGTTGCTTACAGACAAAAATGACACAAATGATAATGAGACTCATGACAAAAAATATTTTAGTCTTTGTTTTGTTTTTCTTTTGTTACCGGGTTGTGCCTGTTCCAGGCCATGCTGGTAATGCAGTATCCTCTGGTGCGCTGACAAGTGAATGCCCAGAGAAGTTCCAGAGTAGGATCTAAACTCTCCTCACTGTGTTTTCCATGCTTCATCATGCTGTCAGAGCCTTACACAATCAATAATACACTTAATACAGTATTAATGTAAATATGCTATGGTTTTCTAAAGGCTGTATATAAAATATGGACATAGCCTCCCTGTCTGAAAAACAAAGCCTTTCTAATGTTCAGCAGGTTTTCTTTCTCTAAGCTTTTTCAGTACTTTCTACTCTTGGAGGGGATAACCTTATTATACCCTCTCATACACATGGCCCTGGTTGTCAGTGTAGAGTGATAGCAAAGAAAAAAGCTGGCGGAAAGAGACATCATGAATGATACTTTTGACTACTTTCTTGTCACCACAGCATAACACACTTTTTTTTTCAAAGTTTTATGTTAGATGCTGCGCCAAAGAATGTGTGCCTGGTCTAGAATTAAACAGAAAGCCTTGCAAAAGACTGGTGATCTGTCCATGTTGTACTCTGCCTACCCTGTAATAGCTGGGATATGCTACCCTCCCTCAAGACCCTGAATATGATAAGTAGGAGAAAATGGAGAGTTTACCTTCAGATATTGGCGGCTGTCTATAAGCAGCTAACTTGGCCTGAAAGGCGTTCAATACAACCGTCCTTTCCATAAAACGTGAGATGTTTGTTAATAACTCTGGCAGAAGAATTTCTTTCTTTGGTTCTGGCTCAGGATTTAAAATGCTTCCACAAATTTCCATTTCTGACAGCGAGCTGATGGTGCTGTCTGAGAAAATGGTCAATGAGAAAATTAGAAATGTTTATTTTCGACAAAATTATTTAGAATAAACAGAAATAGGAAAGACCATCAAAAGTGTGGTTATTATATGACGAACAAACACGTATTTATTCTTAGAAGTTGAAAGAACTGAAGTACCAGCTGAAGATGGAGTTACCTATGTAAGTGGTGTTGCTCTTGCTGCTCACTGATTTCTCCTCGTGATCAGCTTCATCACCTTCAAACGTTTCATTTTGCTTGTAAAAAGAGTCATAAATGTCCCAGTTTGTAGCCACCATACCTTTAAATATGAGAGAAAAAATAGCGCGTTATTTATTTATTTTTTGATTTGATAACCACTAATTGTTGAGTTAATCAAGTGTGAGGTGTTTCATTCTCACTCGTCTTACCCTTTCCAGCAGTACCAGTCTTCTCACTCTGGATCAGTTTGTTTTTAAGGGCTCCGTTTAATGTCTGCATCGATCTGTCGATGTACTTATCACTACACGTTCTGCTCTTGCAAAGCTCAGCATAGCTGAGGTTTCTCTGTCTGCACGGGAGGAGAGACAAAATATTTTTTTAACTGAAGGCTAGCATATTTGGTGGTGGTCAGAGGGCCCGTTGGCGCCAGTGTCCGGCAGCCTCGCCTCTGTCAGTGCGCCCCAGGGTGGCTGTGGCTACAACGTAGCTTGCCATTGCCAGTGTGTGAATGTGTGTGTGAATGGGTGAATGACTGAATGTAGTGTAAAGCGGTTTGGGGTCCTTAGGCACTGAGTAAAGCGCTATACAAATGCAGGCCATTTACTATTTGCATCTTCACGCATATTGCATGTGAAAGGCTTTCTTCAGTGAAATACATAAAGTGCCGGTTTCTGTGCATGTCAGAAGTTGTGTTAGATTTTCTCATCTGTCAGGTAGGGAGAGTGAGAGACAGAACAATCATAATTTTCTTATTTTATGATAACCAGACAAAGAACAAATGTGACCTTGACCTTCAGAACTATTTTGGTGAAGAACCATTAGGTGATCACTGTGTATGCTTATGTTTGTTAAATTACAACCAATAATGTAGGAGAAATAACAATTCTAGTGAACTGTTGACAGGTGATGATGGACAGCCTCATCAGACCTCTGGCTGGATGAGCTAAAAATTCATCAAAATGTAAAAATATTCAATTAACACAACTTGTGATGAATGTTATTTAGTGTTTTTACCCTCCACTCACATTGCTGCTTCTGCGTCATCATCGACCACTGAGGTTATGGTGGGGGGTATGTCCAGGAACGTAATGGTTTCGGTTTCAGTAAGCGAGATGTAATCACATTCACCCACCATCTTCTCCCTTGCATGCTGTTCTGCATCATCTCCTTTTTTCAACAACTCTGACACATGACAAAACAAACGAAAAAGCCTAATTCAAATAAACGGCAAAAAGACGATGTGGAATAATTTTAAGTGTACTGTGTTGAATATAGAAGAATTTATGATTTGAGAACTACAATGTTAATGCAATTTTTAAACAAAAGGGCAATATTAGTACCATAAAGACAAAATCCCTACAACAATAAACATAAGGAGAGAATATATTTAAAAACAAAAAACAAGAGTAATCACGTGGAGGTGGATGTGTCGGTCCAAGAAAAATATCCTCAATCTCCGCATTCAATGAGTCTTGGGTAGGACACATGGTATGGCTGCTAATGAGACACACAAACATACATATTTAGTATCTATGTACGCTTGTACTCTGTATAATTTCCATTGTCACCATCACTGAGCCGCTTACTAACTTTGCCACTCACTGAAATTACCTCCAGATCTGCCTTTTGATAATTAACTTTATTTCCATAACAACAAATAACATGAAAACAAAGTGGATTCATAAGAGTGCAAGAGTAAAAAAAGCAAGTTTACACAGATGGGCAAGGTTATTATAGTTGTCTTGAACTAAATTAAAAGGTAAAAGTGACTTAAACTGTCTTTGGTTTTAGATTCTAAAGTACTGGTACTTGTATTTATTTGACCACTAACACTTAATAATAATTCTAATTGATGAATGGCACATTGATAGTTTGGATTAAACTGGTAAATACTTTTTACTACTAAAAAAGGCGGTCACGTTCACAAATGTTTTATTTGTGTTTTTAATGATTCATATTGATCTTCTGATTATTTACTTGTTGACTTTTCTATCAGCAGCTTCATTATCCATCCATCAATTAAGTTCTTTCAAGAAGTTCAGTTTATTTTTAAAATTTAAGTATTTTTTTTAAGAAATCTATTAGTAGAAGTATGTGTTTAATTTAGGAACAAATCCCAAAGGATCATCCTACAGACTTTTAAAAACATTAAGTCAAAAGGATTGTGATTTTTTAGCCCACATAAATGCAACCACGTAAAATTGTATGTTCCTATCTCTTTAAATGTTTAAAGTCTTATAAGAACTACGATAGTATTTACTGAATCACCATGAGGAGGAACTGATGTAAACGTGTGTTGAGACTGGGATTTCTACAAGTCTTACTGCATGTGCTATAAAAAGCTAACTTTCTAAACCACTCTAATCATGTAATATCTGCGTATGGAAAATACCACCTTCATCATAATTAGAGAATGAAAAACAAAATCACTCAGGAAACTATCTGAAACTGAACTGAATTGAAAAGATAAATGTAAAAATGACAACAAATTAAAGATATTACAAAACTATATCCAATGTGACCATCTAGTACCTTCTGGAAAGTTTAGGGATGCTGGAAAAGAGTTCATCCAGAGACTTTTGGAAACCTGGCACTGGGCAAACCAGGGGGCGGGGAGTGACATCATTGCCATCAGCATCCACCACCTGCAAAGACACGGAGTCAAAGTCACATGGTTGCCAGCTTTAACCAGGAAGTTTTAGTTAAAACTCAGTTTGTTAACCATAAGATGAGAGAACTTTGAGGTTTTCAGTTCCAAAGAGAGCTAATTTGAGGTTAGTTTTCTTTGAGTTGGCTGGTTTGACAAGAACCTAAATCCCAGTCAGAGATGAAAGGGATCAAAATGGAGATTTGTCTTTCTTCGTGCTTCAGGCTCAGAACAATAGCTGAACTGCGCAGAGAGTCCAGAGTTTGGGGAACTAATCTGAGCAAATAAAGAGTGAAATCCACAACAGAGCAGACATGTCAAACGGGTTTCAGGCATGAAGATCAGACCTGAGAAGGTGAAAACCTGCACAATGATGAAGAGGAGCAGTGTGAACAGCAAAAAAGAGAGGTTACAAGCCCGAAGAAGAGGTGGCAGATGTAGACAAGATGATAAACGTTAATTTTTTCTACTTTTACAGCAATTATTATTAAGTATTAAAGTTATTAAATCGTCTTTATTTCAGCATAACTAATACCAAATTTTATCCAAAGTTCATTTGTAACTTTTCCAGAATGTTCTTCTTCTATTATTTAGATGTGTTAGGTATTGCACTTTGTTTAATAGTCGGTTATATATTTTACCTTCACTATCAATAAGGAAATGACCTATATAATTTGTATCATGAATAAACCCTCTAAACTTAATCTTAGGTACTTAATATCAAGTGGAAGAGAAACTATTAACATGCATACAAACTATAGAATGTTTGCCTTCAAAGTAAAAGCTGCACCTTTTTAACTGTGTTGACAATAAGGCATAACTTTTACTTTGAAGGTGATGATTATGGTTTCTACATTTATAGTTCCTCTTTTGCAAGTTTTACTGCAGCTTGGCAAGTAGATATGCAAAGCAAATGTGGAAGCCTGGTTCTTCCACTGGGGGAAAACAATGTAAAAATTTTAGGTTACTATTCCAAAATTTTGACTTACTGATTGAATGTTTAAAATGCTGACTGATCTTGAGTCAAAGTTTAAGATAACGAACTTGATTTTTTTTTTTTTTAGTTATCCCATCAACAAAAAACAAAACAAAACAAAAAAACAAGAAAAAAATAGCAAAATAGTAATTTCTTACCAGCAATGTGTGGCTACATGAGAAATCTCTATAAATTAAGATATTAAGATATGAACCTGCATCACCATCATGAAGAAAGAGTTTTAAGCTAATGCTAAATACCCGAACTTTTCCAATAAGATCTTTATTTCTCCTTTTCTGTTCCTCAGGGTTTTCTTTTTGGTTATAACCATTGCCTGTTAAAGTGCCTTGACAAAGTCCTGATCCTGAGGATGTCTTTGTTAGAGAAGTTCTGGAACAAAGCATAATGAACACAAGTTTTAAGTTAGTAGCTAATCTGTTAACTATCACTGACAGCTAGCCCAGATAAGCTAATGCTATTATAACTTTCTCTAATCATAAACTTTACTTAATTGTTTTTTACATTTTATAAACAGTTAACTTACATACTAGAACAACCACTATTTTTCTTCATCTTTTCTCCTCTTCAATTTGGGGCTCAAAGCTAATTTTTCTGCAATTTCAGCAATGGTACAAAGCTAACGACCTATGGCCGTTATTTAGCCTGCACATGAAGTTAGTGTCACACAGAAAAGCCCCCCTCTTCTTTATGTCTAACAATAATGTCCTACCAATCTGAAACTGACTTCTTATTAAACTATTCTTGAGCGAAATGGTAGCAGAATTATAACTTCAAGATGGGAACAAGCAAAACAAAAAAGCTGAATAAATATAAAAGGTTATTCTTATATTACAGCAAAGACAGGATTTATTTTAAAGAGAACTCTTAAACCATATTTGACTGGTTATTCTACATATGGAGTCGCAATAAGCACTAAAATTAATGAGGCTTTAGCTCATGAAATGAAAACAATGTGAAAGATAAGATAACCATGGAGTGTGGAAGTCAGTATTATTAGTAGAGAAGGTGTATGAATACTCAAGTGAGCAGTGTGGTGTTGTAAAGGCATGAGGAGAGGTGTAAAGGTGTAAGAAAAATTACACGTAGTTCCACAAGGTGACAGTAAAGAGCTGACACGGTGCCGCTGTTATTATGGAGTACAACACATCACCTGGTGCTGCTGCCTGTTTTAGATTGCATTGCACTTGTTTTTATAAGACTTATAGGAACTGTAAAGGAAAATACCAGCGAAAGGAAACTCCACAAATGTACTGATCTATCTATTGCCTGGACCCGTATTGTTCAATAGTAGGCCTACTTAATAAACAATTGCTTTTTAAAAAATCAGCAGCCCTAAAAATATCATTTCTTTCTATTCAGTAAAACATTTGTCATGGTGTTAAAAAAAAGCATATAGCATAGGGTACCAATATGCTTTCACAATTCAGTGATCACAGATTTGCACTTGTTTAAGCCTTAAGCTAAGGACTGAGGACTTTGTACTTCTTAGACCAAACCTTTACAATCACGCGGCAGACAGGATCTTTATAGTGTAGATATAACATTGGACATGATAAGCTAATATTTATTTATTTTTTACTTTGAAGTGAAAGGTTATAATTAGCTGGTGTCTTACATTCAACAAGTTGTGCGTGAAAAAAACGCTTTAAAATAATCGATAATAATAATAATAATAATAAATAGAATAATACAGTCATGAAACCATGACTGTTTCATTAATTAACTGGAATATAAAGTACTGTGCTCCCAGAGACGTGTGGAAGTATCGTAGGCTCCATACCCAAGTGTGTTTCTTTGGAGCGTTATCCCACGGTTACTTGAACGCAGCATAGCTTTGTGATTGACAGCTCCTTTAACCAAGCGTTTGAAGTGGGAGGGCTTTAGGTCATTATCCATTTCCGGAACCAGAGGAGCACACACACATACACACGTGTGAGAAAACCTGGCGTTCAGTGTTGCCTGCTCTCTTCTGAATATCACCAGGTCCAGGTAGGTGAGTGGGAACGTTTGGAAGAGCAAAAGTCCTTTTTTTTAAAAATTATTTGCTTTTACCAGCGACATTTGAGTTCAGGTTTACAAACACGTTAACTGGGGGTGTTAGCTAGCTAATAGATGCTCTGCCGTCTTTGCTAAGTTTTGAGTGATAACTAATCCCCTTCATTTAGTCTTTTAAGTGCCTGCTTCAAGCTTGGATCCGTCAGGAAGTCTGTGCAAGTGTTTGGCGTTTGGAAAATAAGGAGTGTTTGCAGCCATATTTCGCTACCGCAGTCCCACAAACGGTAAGTTGTTGGTATTGTTTTCTAGGCCAGTAATGCCCACTTAGTTATGTTATCGTTACTCGCAGATACTGAAATGTAGTGTTCACAGTTATACTTTGTGCTTTCCATTTCTACGTAGAGTCACGTAATAACGGGTAACTGATGTTGTAGTACTGATGTTATACCATGTCATCAGTGCTGGTATCTTGCCACACGCTTCAGATCTGACTGGTGCGTCACACCAAAACAAAGCGTGCTGTAGTGTTGCACTTCGACAGTTTTGAGGTTGTCCCTGCAGCAGTCAAAGCAGAAATACGCCTCGCCTTGGTAGTGTCCACGAGGCGTCCGATTCAGATGACCAACGCATTTCGGTGGCTCCTTTCAGTGTGACGGAGTAGCAGCTCTACCCTGAGCTCCTCATTTCATCTGCAAGGGTATAGCCCACACACCCTTTGGAGGAAACTTCAGTTCTGTCAGTTGTATCTGTAGGCTCACTCCTTTGATCACTACACACGGTTCATGGCTGCAGAAAGAGACCATTAGAAACTAGAGCATTTGGTAAATTGACAGCGTCACACACGATTCAGTGTGACAGACTGGTACAACATCCATGCTATTGCACCACACCAAACCGTCAGTCAAAATATTGGAGTGTTTCTTTAACCTGATTTTAAAAAAAATGAAATGAATAAAGCATACCATTCAGACTAAAACAGGAGAAAGTGCTGGGCTGTAAACAAGCAAGCTGATGTTTAAAAAAAAAACCCAAAACAAATCACACAAAAATACCACACCATGAGACTCGGGTTTTATATATGTGTGCGGCTCATACTGTTAACTAAATTCCTTATTGCTCCAGCTGGGCACTAATGGCTGAATCCGACCCTGTGACCGTCGTCGTCCCAGTTGGAGAAAAGCGAGGGTGCCCGGAAGATGAAAAAGATGATGCACCATCAAAGAAACCAAAATTTGAGAGCGATCCTCCGCAGCAAGATGAGATGGACGAGCCCGAGGGGGACGCAAGTGATGGAGAGGAGGATGGTGACACATTTGCTAACATGATGAAGCATGGTCTCACCGAGCTCGATGTTGGCATCCTAAAGTATGTCAGTGACCACGAAGGCTTCTCTGGAGTCCTGAAGGAAAGGTTTGTTTGTCATCTGGAGTTAATGAAGGATTTAAAGAGTTTGCTTAACAAAGAGTAACCAATCCCTTTCTTTGTTTTTTGCACTCAGATATTCTGATTTTGTTGTGCATGAAATCAACAAAAATGGCAAGATTGTGCATTTGGATGACCTCTCTGTCCCGGCGGAGGCTGAGGTAACGTTGCTTCTTCTGCTATTTTAACAAGCCTCAGATTCATCATGAAGGCACACTTCGCATTAACAAAATAAGACTAAAGAGAACTCCAGGATCGGGTTACATAATACTCTCCAATATGGTTTTTGGTTTGTTTTTCTGCTGTTTAGGAAGCCCAAGAACCTGAACAACAGCCAAAAGAATGTGACCTGCTAACTGAAGAGCAGAAAAAGCAGCTTGGAGAGCTTCAGCTGTTCAAGAACAAAGAGGGAAATGTCTCAATTGAGGTAACAGGTTAAAAGGAGTGCTCCAATAAAAAACACACAAAAATCCATAAAACTAGCTGACAGCTTTATGTAATGTTCTTATTCATTTATAGGTACTGGATGATTCTAAAGAGAAACGGACATTGGTCCACAAAGCCATCAAGAATCAGTTTCCTGGTTTGGAAACAAAGACTGAAGAGAGGGAAGGGCGGAAGTTTATAGTGGCTTATCATGCTGCTGGGAAGAAGGCTTTAGCAGGTATGTGGATCTCAGGATGGAAGGCCAAACTAAGTTAATGTTTTAGGAATGTTAATGAAATTTATTGCACGCCTTCCTCACTTCAGCTTATATTTTATCTACTGCAGTGCATGTAGCCCGAGCAGTAAAATACGATGCATGCGCTTTTGTGTAAGCATGGTCAACACACCTGCATGTTTCTACTGAGACCTTTACTCAACACCACAAAGGATGGTAGAGATTAGCAGAGCCACACAGGCCAAAAGTTTAAATATCACACTTCACTCCAGGCCCATGCATGAGATCTCACCCCTGACAACTCTACCCACAGACCATAAGACTCTCTTTCTTAGTAACATTATTCTATCCTCCTTTTGCTCTTCTCTGGTGGATAGAAGTCAAAACAACTACAGGTAAGAACTTATTCTCCTCCCAGCACCAGAGGAAATGGTTAAAAGCCGTGTGGAGTTGGGTTACACTTAGCTTAGGATAAAATACTGTGTCGTAAAATCAGCTTTAATATCGTGTGTCCATGTCGTTTTGCCATTAAGTGATTGGATCTGAGTGCCAAAGCAAGGTTGTTGGCTAACTGCTGAGATATGTTTGGAAGTACAGGATCTATAATGAGTATTTCTATAATATTGGGGACTTATAAAGTACATGCTATGTTTTAATATTAAAAAACATCACAGCATGTTTTTCATCACACCATTTTTCTGTCTCCACAAAAGCTCCAAGGAAACACTTTTGGCCCAAAAACCGTGGCAGTTTCTGCCACTTTGTTCTGTATAAGGAGAACAAAGACACCATGGATGCTATCAATGTGCTTTCAAAGTTCCTCAGGTAGGAGACGTGTGTGTTTTTTAGTTTGTTTTATAAAAAGTAAGGATCATTCATTGATAAAAGAGCCAACACGCTAACGGATGTGTGAAATGTTTTTTGCAGTTAAGTTTTGCAGCCCTATGTATAATGATGGATGTCTCTCTAGGCTTAGACCCAACATGTTTTCCTACATGGGAACCAAGGACAAGAGGGCCATTACTGTGCAGGAGATAGCGGTGCTCAAGTGAGTGTTATAATGCAGAGCCCTGCAGTTACTAGTGTGCAGATATTTTTGTTTTTTTGATGATTATGCTAGATGTGTGTTGTTATTGATTCTAATTTATCTCTGATGGGTTCTTGCACAGGATCGGTAATTATAACAGCCTCTTCTTTGTTCACTTAGGATCACTGCAGAGAGGCTGGCTCACCTCAACAAGTGCCTCATGAACCTCAAGCTTGGAAACTTTTGCTACAAAAATCACCCTCTAAAGCTGGGGGAACTGCAGGGAAACCATTTCACTGTGGTGATAAGGTCAGCAGGTGTTAATATACACAGTGCTTGTTTCAGAAATAGATTTTAAAAGCTCGGCATTTGTTAAACTGCCAATTTGAACTGAGGTCACCTTTATTGGCAGTCTCTTCCTGTTTAAAGGGAAGTTTTGTCCTCACTGTGATCAAGTGTTTTCTCCAGGTGGATTAAAGGAAACAGAGTTAAATTGTCCTGCAAAACCATGATGCATTTTTTTAAAATTGCTTTTCAGGGTAAAGTGTTCAATGGCTCATTGTTTTTTGTCTTTGTGTTTGCAGGAACATCACAGGAACAGACGAGCAGGTTGATCAGGCAATGAAATCCCTCAAGCAGACAGGTTTCATAAACTACTACGGCATGCAGCGTTTTGGCACAACAGCTGTGCCCACGCATCACGTGGGCAGGTGAGGTCATGACATGGAGATTGTTGCGTAAATTATATAACTATAGGACCATAAACTATAGTGTTTTCCCTCAATTTGTTGGGGACAGGGCTATTCTGAAAAACGACTGGAATGAGGTGATGGATTTGATTCTGAAACCCCGTCCTGGAGGTAAATGTACCACCCTCACTCTGTTTTCTGCTGCAGTTGAAGCGGTTGCAAAAAGTATTTCAAGTTTCCCATTGTCTCGTTTTTTTCTTTTACAGCGGAGAAAGAATTTCTGGTCCGCTGCAGGGAAGAGTGGGCAAAGACTCAGGATCCGGAGGCAGCACTGAAAAAGCTTCCCAACAAGCGCTGTGTGGAAGGACAGCTGCTGAGAGGCCTGTCTATGTATGGCAAGAAAAACATCGTCACTGCATTTGGACTGGTTGGTTTTCTATTGCAGTCTTGTAACAAGTTGATGCAGCAGAACCAAAGGCTTTACCTTAATTATTCCGCAAATAAATCTTCCTTGTTTACAAGTTACAGTTACCCGTGAAACAATTCAGTCAGAGATTCAGACGTACCTCTAGCCTCAATGGAAATTAAATTTTGTGCTCACGCTCTTTTGCTCTTCTCTAGATCCCCCGGAACAACCGCCTGATGTACATCCACAGCTACCAGAGCAGAGTGTGGAACACCATGGTGAGCCGCAGAATTGAAGCCTTCGGTCTGAAGGCTGTGAAGGGAGACCTGGTACTCAAAGGAAGTAAGTTGGCCTTTAAATCACCTGCCTAATGTTGATTATTAAGAGTGGGACACTGTGGGATATGTACAGTAAACTGTAGCTTTTAACCTGGATTCTGTACAGGTCAGTAAATGGGATACAAAGTGTCTTGTTAGCAAACTTTAAATGAGTTGAAAAGTGATTTTCACCCAAGGATCAACATACATGTCTATGTTTGGATATCTTCTCAGGAAGAGGAAGTGTGTTAATGTAGAGTGGGTACATTTTATCCTGAACAAATTCAGGTTGGGCGGGTCACATTTAGTAGTGGTCACACTTGCTCTGTGCTCATTTTAGCCATGCACAATCTGTCCTCACAGAGAGGCCACCTTTTAAAAGCATAAGAATGATACAGATGCATTAAAACACAAGTGCAATGTAGGATTAGAAACCTGAAAGGCTTATTGAGTTTCCAACAAAAAAACAACTGGTCATTTTTTTTCTTTCTTATGATATCATCTTCCAAATGTTATGTTTCCAAAGCCACAGCACACGTGCTGTCTGCAGAGGAGGCAGAGAATCAATCCATCCACAACATTGTGATGCCACTTCCAGGGTTTGATGTCATTTACCCCACACACCACAGTAAGTATAGGCTATGTATAATGCAGAGTTCAGTTTTTATAGCATATAACCCAAATTAACATTGGGTTGTTTTAACACTAATGTATTTAAGATGGTAACACCTGTATAACAAAGTAACGGGTGCTTCCGGTGGAATAGTCTGAGTGGTTTAATAAAATAAAAATTGACATAAAACATTAAATAAACTTACAGCAGAGGAGAAAATTGTTTTGTTTTGTGTTACATTGTCAGTCATACCTGTGTGTTTTGTTTTAGTCGGAGAAGGTTACAGAGAGCTGCTCACTGCAGACGGGCTGGACATCGACAACATGAGGCACAAAGTGAAGGACTACTCTCTGGCCGGAGCCTACAGGCGCATCATCATCAGACCCGCTGATGTCAGCTGGTCAGCACCTCTCACTGCCTTTTTCACACAATGCAGTGCATGACTTGTAACAATCACAATTACTGTTGTGCTTTGCTCTTTCACAGTTAAACATAATGGTAGTGATAGATTAATTGTGTACTGCTCTTACTGAATGCTTTGTTAAACTGTTGCTCTGTTTACTGTAGTACTACATTTCCTTGTATTTGTCGCTGTTCTGTGCAGGGAGGTCATTAATTACGATGACCCCAGGGTGTCTCTGGTGCATAGTGATTTTGAGAAACTAGAGAACAAACCCGCACCTGTCTTCAACAAAGGTAAACTTATTTTTACGCCTGTTTAGATTTGTGTCAACGATGGATGTAAAATTTTATTTAATTTCCATAGATTAAAACTTTTAAACTTGCAGGCATAAGTCAAGTATGTATAAACTCAGTTTATTTAAAAGGGAAACTGACAATAAAACTTACAATATGAGATCATTTCAAGGGCAGATTCTGAATGAAGTACAATAATAAATGGAGGACATGTATGATATCCAACAATCAAAAGCATGAATTATTTATTTTACTAGTTAAAGTAGAAGAAATAATGTTTTGTTTACAACCTGCATAAACTGTGCCACTCTCCTTCCTCCTGACAGAGGGGAAATATCGCGCTCTGCGGATGGAGTTCTCGCTGCCTCCATCGACCTACGCTACTATGGCAATCAGAGAAGTCCTCAAGCTGGACACCAGCATCAAGAAACAGACGCAGCTTAACACGACCTGGTTTAACTGAGACCACGACACCTTCAGGCATGAACTGGACTGTTGATGCAGTGGCTGCTTACTGTTGTTTTTAAGTCATGTGTAGTATGTGTGTATGAGAGAGCATTTGGGTTTTATACAAACCCAAAGATAATTTCTTTGACGTACAAAGAGCAACAGTTTATAATTATTGAACTTTTTTATGTTTTTATTTGCTTTGACAGGTTTTTGTGCTGCACATTGCGATTTCACATATTTTGACAAGATTTAAATATGTTGTGTGCTTTCAGGGCACTCACACATTCAATAACTACTGCTGCTGGTTTTGTACAGAGATGAGAACTTCTTTTTAGCTCAAAGCTAATAGCATAAGTTTTTTTGAGAAGGAAGAGCAATTTAAATTGTTGAGAGAATCGGCACAGTGTGTGTGTATGAACAAAAAAATCTGAAATATTATTTTTCTTTTTTTGTCCTTCCACTTGTAAAAGTGGTAATAAAGCTGTTATCTCTCCTTTCAGTCTTTTCCTCTGCAAGATGTTGTGATTGCAATGAGTACAGTAACACTGTCTCCCTCTAGTGGTTGACCTCTACTACCAAAACAAAAGTGAACAGATCCAGACTACTGATCCTACTGGACACAGTAGTGGTGGAAGAAGCACTATTTTATTTTTTGTATTCCATTTTATATCACTACAGATAAGCTTAGTTCACATTTAGTGGGGGGGTTGAGATCCAAATGTACAAAATATTAATATTTGATTCTGAAGCATAATTAGTTGCCTGCTAATAAAACTGAAGTACGGTTGAGTACTACAGTACAGTACAGACTGTTCAACACTCTCAGGTGTAAGCTGGATTTTTGATGCAAGCTACAAAAAACTAGTGCTGCTACTTACTGTTGTGGTTGGAAGACTGTTATATGTGAGTCTGAGAGAGGATTTAGGTTTTATATAAACCCAAAGGTAATATTCTGTGAAGTGCAAAGTAACTGTTGATGGTTATTCAGCTTTTTTATGCTTTTACTTGTTACTTGCGAGGCTGTATACTTTTTAGGGTGCTCACACTTGGAGTAATCCTTCTGGTTTACTGTGCAGAGATGATGACCAGTTTTAGCTGTAAGCTAAAATGTATTAAATTTAGAAAAAGCAGGTAAAATTGTTGAATCAGGAATGCAATGACAATTATGGTTTGAATTTGACTCTTAGATGTAGTAATGACGCTGTTACGGCCTCTGATCTCTAGAAGGCGTCTGGCTAAATGATGTGACTGCAAAGAACTGATTAACACAGTCGCCCTCTAGTGGTAGTCAGTGCCAACATCAGTATGCTAGTATCAGTATGCAGCTGGTCAACAGGCATGGTGGCCCAGACCAACTGCAATCCTCTCAAATTATTACAGATCACTGCAGAGAGTACTCTGCAGTGATCTGTAATAATTTAAGGTCATTTCTTAATCATTTATTTATAAACAGCTAGTAAAGTACAAAAAAGATGAGAAGTGAGAGTCCAGTTGAAACAGATATTTGAAAGAAACCGGAGATATGAATTGTCTCTGAGTTTATTAAATGTATTAAAGCAGAAGCACTTTGCCTCTAAAGCGCTGAATGTATGGAACGTTACAAGAGTTAAAAAGGCAAAAAGATCAAAAACATATTTTTAATGCGTAAAACAATGTGAATAATTCTTATAATAATGAAGTGCTACTGTAAGCAAATGTTTTTATCATGTTATATATATATATATATATATATATATTGGCCAGATAGATAAATAGATGGGATAGATGAATACACAGTATATGATATGATTATGTATATGTATATGATATGATTCTTAAAACAAACCTAAAACAACTGAGCTCGTGTGGCGCAGTAGACAGAGATAGTGATGGTGACCAGGGTGACCAGAAGGATAATACGGATGATCATGTAGAGGGAATAATTCTTGTCCTCAAATTCCATTGAGCCAACCACCCACACCCCTTTCCCAAACTTGATCTGTGGGAAACAAAAGAGTGGAAATCTTGTTATTTACACAAGCGCTGCACATTTTACCAAAGGTAAAGACGGGAAGATACTGGAGTAGGGATAGAACGTAACTTTCTGCTAAATTGGGAGCTTAAGGTTTTTGAAATGAAAAAAATAAATTAAACTGGGTACTTAAAGTTCACTCTCTTGATACTTCCATATTTTTAAATTTTCAGAGGACTGCCTTCATTTATGAAGTCACGTTAGAGCGTTGTAGCTTGTTAGAACTTTCAATGAAATAAAACAGTTGGACCATGTCCTCAATAACATTGTGTCATCCGTTTGTCTTTTTGTGGCCTGACCTTTACATCCACCTGTGTGGAGTGAGCACGAGGTGGGCTGGAAGGTGTTACCAGGAACAGCTTATCATCCTGAAGGAGGCTGACCACATACTGAACGTCACCTACGAAGGCTTGAGCCTCCTTTGCTGTCATGGCTTTGGAGAATCCCCGACCCTGCAGGAGGAAGAGTGAATCCAAGGCTCTAAGGGCAGTGACTGAAGTTAATTAGACAGATAATACAATGAGCACTGAAAACCTTATCAGCAGCACTTTATGAGTAATGTGTGGGAATGGGTGTACTGTATGACAGCTATGAGCTGTTATACACCAAAAGTAAAGAAAAAGATAAATATTGTAAGCATCTATTGTAAAAAACTTTAAAATCCTCCAAAAGGTCTTTAATATTCAGTCCCCATCTTATCTTACTCACAGTACCTTATCACCTAAATAGAGAACTTCACTTTCAGACGCTGGCCTTCTTGTAGTTCCTAGGTTATTTAAAAGCAGAATGAGATGCAGAGCCTTCGGTTTTCAGGCCCTTCTCCTGTGGAACCAGCTCACCGTTTGGATTTGTTGGATTACGCTTAAAACTGTCCTGTTTGATAAAGCATATAGTTAGGGCTGAATCAGGTGACTCTGAATCCAGTCCATACTTATGCTGCAATAGGCATAGGCTGCTGGGTATTCCCATGATGCACTGAGTGTTTCTTCGTCACTCATTTTTTTTCACGCACTATATGTTTGTACACCTCTCTGGATTTTAGCCTGATTCTGCCAGAGGTTTCTTCCTGTTAAAAGAGTTTTTCTTCCCACTGTCGCCAAGTGCTTGCTCATAGAGGGTTTTCTGATGGTTGGGATTTTCTCTGTTATTTTTTCTCTATTATTTTCTATTATGACAGAAAAAACAAAATCAAAACAAATCATTGTACTAGAACTATATTAAAGCGACCTCATGGCTGTACTCACAGTAACGATAATTATGCTGTTCGCAGTGATGATCTTGTTTTGTAGATTATTGAAGCTGGGGTCAGGGTGGTAGAAAAAGGGCTTCAGCTCCTTCTCCCAGTTGTCCAGCTTAATGACTGTTTTCAAGTGCTGGTCTGCGGAGCCGTTTACTGTTGGAGACTGAAACTGGATGACCGTGGCGTTCTTCTCATGGGCAAACTGAGTATGTTGTGTAATAGAGGGACAGTAAATTGTGACAAAAGGACATAAAAAATACAAGCATGACATGTCATAAAGGAAATTACACCATAGAAAATATGCAGCAGCAATAAAAATAATAAAGCAAACTTTTCTGTTCTGATGTATGTTCTATATGTTAACGAGCCAAATGAGTAGTCACATAAATTGCATTTCTATTGTTATATGTCAGAAATTTGTAAGGTTTTGATTACGACATTTAATACAACATTACAACATTCAATAGAAAGAGTAAGGACAAATCTAAGAAATTATGACTCTTAGAGGTGGATCAGTGCATTGACTCAGAGGAAGATGAGGAAAATGAACAGGAACCTCTGAAGATGACCAGTCACGTCCCTGGACCTTCATGATCGCAGTCTGGATTATGTCAAACCTGGTGCCAGTTACCACAATATTCCTCCCTCCACTAAAACGCACACAAACATATGTATTCACACCAAAAACACAGGAAAATGCATATTAAGGAATTGTACTCCTACCCACACAAAAATAAGAGCACAAGCACACAGAGAGAATTAAGGGAAGACAGGCAGGGTTCTTAAAATGCACGTGTGGTAATTTTAATGATTATCATTCTAGTCAGTGTTTCTAATCATGTGGCAGAATTGTGATCAAAAACAATGTCAACTTAGAAGCTTTCTTATTTCTATTTTAAAGGACATATTCAAAAGCAAAACTCAGCCTGTGTCTTATTCTCTTATTTCTGTCCATTGAGACAGTAATCTCGAAACACTGAAGTTTAGAGATTTCAGAAATATGAACTCTGAAAATAACAATGTCAGTCACTGTAGGGAGAGTGAGCAAATTTTCGATCATACCTACTCTGTAAGACTGTATGTAGGTACAGAATGCATTTAGTACTTGGTCATATTATTCGTATTAGGAGATCAATAGTCTGAATGGATGAAAATAGGACAACAACATACACATTTATCCCCTGAACTTTCATCCTGCCCTGCAGGTAAAATGAAGGCAGTAAAAATACAACATGTAACAAACAGATAGAGTGAATGTCACAAACACCATGACTGCATACTGCTGTGTTAAACTGACCAGACAAAGCTTGCTTTGGGCTGGTGATCCTGCACAGTGGGGTTTTCAACAAACCGAAAGCTAGCCGGGATGCTTTTTGTGGTTCTCTTTCCATACTTCATTACGACGTCGAGAGGGTCAGAGGGCACTTTATCCACGCGGTATTCTCCTGTCCTGCAGGTGATATTTTCTCCAAAGTGCTCCCTGCCAAGACAAGGACATAGCTCAGTACTCTCTGGCTGAAGGAGTGGGGGTGGCACAAGGTCACTGTGCAGTGGAAGCCAACATGGCAGCAGGCTGACAGCTTGTTAAAATCTGTCTTTGCTGCTTCTCTTGCTCGTTATTTTTCCGTTACCTCTGCCTAAAATGTCACCGCGAATCGGTTTTGACAGAGCACTGGTGGTCACAACAGTACAGGAAAATTGTAAGAGAAAAAACTCCCTCTTCATTGTGACACTAAAGTTTAGGTCAATTCAATTTTTTGCTTCAAGAATATACACATATATAAAAAAAAAATCAATTTATGGACTTCAAAATGTGCGCAAAGCAGAATTTGCATAGAATTAAATGTCTGAATAACAAGTAGCTCTATTAACTAAAGAGGCTGAATTGAAAAAGTTTGGTCTGAATGAGAATTATTGAAAAAAAGAAATCCTTACACACTGCAGTTCACCCTTCCGATGGTAACCTGGACATCTTCCTTACTGCCAGCATTCAGAAATAGTCCAGAGATTGTAATGAGGGTTCCCCCTGCTTTAGGACCTCTATTTGGCGTCACCTCCTCAGGCATCGGGTCCTAATGAAGGGGAGAGGGTGTCACCAAATGCCACCTTAATACACACTCATATTTCAAGTACACTCTAACTACTGGCAGATGCTGGCACACACAAGAATAACACACACAGATACAGCTCCATGTCAGAAACATTGCTTCTCAGCCTGATCTAACCCGACCCACTCTTTCAGAAACATTCAGACACACAAACTCCCACAAGCACCACATCTGCCTCAATTTGCTGAGCAAACAGTTAGGAGGAGCACTCCCCTGTGGGGAAGCTTTAGCAGAGCCAGAGATATGAAAAGCCAGTTAAATAGCTACGCTGTAGCCTCTTAGAGTATTAAAGTGACAAAGGGAACTGCTGCACAGCATCTGGTTAAAGAGGAATGCCTGCACATTTTGACTTACTGTACAGTAAATTACCACAGCAATGTGCATCTAGGTGCCTAATTTACTGTTACATTTAGCATGTTTGGTCAGTCTTCTTAACTGTCATGCCCTTGGTATGTTTTGATAAGAGTTTCTCTGGAGCTAATAAATGGAAAACATAAAACAGTCCATAAAACAACAAAATCAGCTGAAAGCTTTTGGATGAGTTTAATTTCTCAATAAAAAGTTGTACAACTCAACAGAGGACGTGCAGCTGAGGACAGTGTATGTGTGTGTTTGTGAGTGTGTTTGTGTGTATATGCATTTACCCTGTAGGTGAAGGAAACAGAGGAGGTTCCTCTCTTCCCTCCATTCACCTCGATCTCAACCTGTCCCCAGTCAGCTTTATCAGCAGGTCCAATCTCACACACAACTCTGATCAGAACAACAGAAAAAATAAATTAATAAATAAACAAAAATAAATGCTGGGACTTGACCTGGAAACTCAAAACTGGGTAAAGAATTATTTACTATTTACATATTAAGGCAAGTTTCAACAGTTTTATGATGGTAATGTCCACTATACTGCTAACAAGTCATATTTTTAAAATGACTTTTTTTGTAGTGAGAAACAGAATTTTACGTTTTCTCTGAGTCGTGGCAGCGTGAGAATGAAGCTTCACATTTTTAGAACAATGTCATGGAGAACGTTCACTTTTAGTGCACTGCAGATGTCCGGCTGTAGACGTGGAACACGTGAAATTTTGAAAAATATATTTTTATGTCAAATTCTATTGTTTTTTATATAATATATTAATATAATTTTTATAGCTCCTTTGAGATAACTATGATCAAAATTGCTATGTATGCTATTTTAAAGATTTTTATCTTCCACTATTAAATATACACAGAATCACATTTGTTGGGGATATTCATGCTGAGGATCCATCAAGCACTACAACTCAGGAGTTCCTCTCTTTAAATTTATTGAACATGTTTGGGGCCCTACTCACACATACTTGGTCCTAACTTATGGTGTTATCTTTGACCATTTGCACATAAATTCATTTGTTTTCTTGTAACTCGTACTTGTTTTTTCATAACATTTTACTTAATAGGTTCTAGGTTTTGGGTTATATTTCTGGTGCTGTGTTGGTTTTCCTCCTTCTTATCAGACAGGATTTTCTCTATTAGGATGAGCAGGTTCATGTGTGGGGTTCCACAGGGTTCAGTCCAGGTCCACAGGGTTCATATTATATTATTTCCTTTCTTTGGCATCGTCCAATCTTTTACTGACATTTCTTATCATGTCTATGCAGATGACAGTCAGCTGTATGTGCCTTTTAGGTCTCATCATTTAGACAGGGTGTCCACCCTACACAACTATTGAACCTGGATTTGCCATTTAAGAGAACAAACTGGAAACACTGGAGAAGTCTGATTTTGTAATCTTTAGACCATCACTGACATAGTTAACAACTAAAACTCTTGTTTTAGTTTAGTAGATAAGGCAACAGTTAAAAAACTGCAGTCAGTTGTTTTTGTTTGTTCACATTCAGGTTCAACTGTTTAATTATTTGTTTGACTAAGCAGCTATGAGTGTAGCGTGATTTCTTCAGACAATTTCTCTGCTTCTGTCCCTGTCAGAAGACCCTCTCAATCAGCAGCCATGTGCAAGTGCTTGAGTGCCATTCAGTGGTGTAGTAGCAGCAGAAAGCAAATAAGTTCAGTACATTTATTTAAGTGCAGAACTTAAGTAAAATTTCCATGTACTTGTATTTTACTAAAGTGTTTCAATATTCTGCTGTTATACCTCACTATATTTTACATGCAAATATTATAGCTTTAATTTCACTTTAATCTGCGCCTTATGTTCCTATCCAGAAAATAACTTAAATATATTCAAATGATATGCTTAAAAACCAAAACATCATTAAAAGGCTGATTGGCCCACTCTTTATTTAGACTGACCCTGGCTTGAACGGTTATAAAAAGTTTACTGAACAATCAATCTGTAACGTGACTTTTTTACATTGTTGTCTTGCACATTTGTGACAAGAAAAGGAAAAAAAGTGAATACTTCTACTACTGACATTTCCCTCTGGAAACTGTGACTGTCTCTAAATCAAACTGTGTCTGGAGACTCAGATCAATACAGTTGTAGAATGAGCTAATTAAAACCTGTAGTCAGGTTATCCTGAGCAAGGGGAAAGTATTCCTAACACAGTTAAGTATACAACATTGGTTGGGTTACATGTCCTGTGCATAGTGCACAACTGCATGTGGGCAACTTTACCTTTTGGAGACGGAGTATTTTTCTGGCTCATGAATGCAGGGCTTCCCAGCCACCGTGATGCTTTTAATGTCTCCCTGATCGATGCCGAGGTTGGAGCCGCTGATGGTGATGGAGATGCCTCCCAGCACGGGGCCGAAAAGAGGGCTGATCTGGATGTGGAGATGTAATAGGAGGGTGTTTATAGGAAGAAGGGATTGGAAATGGATTTAACCAGATTATCTGTGCAATAAGAACATACAAGAGATTTACACAGTCTGTTTAACCACTATTGAGCTGACTTAAGTATTTAACATTCAAGGCCAAGTGGAGGTATGATGTTTACTGCAACGTGTCCTTGATTATACGTGTGCTTCCTGCTATTATTATGTTATTATTATGGTATTGTTATGGTATTGGACACTGAAAGTTTAACCTGAACATGGGCACAAGTGTCTATGAATAATAAAACCATAAAGGTCAACACTGCAGACTCTCAACGTCTTCAGAAAATCTCACTGGAATCCTTTGTATAGTTGTTAAGTTGAATCTCAACAACATACAAAGTCATGGTGATTTATCTGCAGTATCTCTGTCTGTCAGGCTGCAGCCGGTTAGGTGATAGCCTCTGTCAGAATGATATAAACACAATTACTGATGGATTTTTATCAATGACAAAGAGGCACGAACAATTAGGTGAACAAACAAAGAATTGATCCGATCGACATGTGCTAAGGAACAGCGCCGCACACTCTCAAGGAGAAACACACTCCCAACTCCTCTGTGGAAGAAAAATACACGGCCAGTGAAGACCTCAGTCCAATCACCACAGTCAATGTGTTTTTGCATCCAATCACAAGATTTTAAAGAAGGTACAGTTTCCATTTCCATTTCAAAGGTAAACATGAAGTCATGACAGCACTGTGACGACTCACATTGGTGATCTCAGGGTCAGGACACTCTGTGTTGCTGGGGAGAGGATCGCAGAGCTTCTCATACACACACGCCAGCTTCTTGCTGCACCACACACACTTGTACTTTGGGTCGGCGTTCTTACAAAGACTACAGTCGTTCCTCTCAACGGCACAGTTGTACAGTGTGACTGTAGAGATAATAGTGAGGAAACAAAAACAATATTATGTTATTGTACATTCAAAGAGCATATTCTTGCATCTTCAATGAAAAATTGATGGACAATCTAATTTCAAGTGACTCCTGCAGTAACATACATTTATCTGAATCCTTCATGTACAAAGCTGTTAGATTGTGCAGTAATGTTTTGTAATTTTCAAGTGCAGATTAAAGGTAGCTTCCTTAAATCCAGCTGAAGCCCCACAGTGGGACTTGCCGTGTACACACAGGGCATTAAAATGAAATCTCCTCATTAATATGTGAAGACACACCGTTCACCGTGCTGTCCATCTTCTCGCCAGACTCCTTGTCCTTCACGTAGAACAGAACATTGGTCTCCGGTGACTTATCATAGAAAAACTAAGAAATTGGAAGAAAATGAATTATTAATGCAGAATCCTGTGATTAATGGCACTTAAGCTCTTCTCTGCAAACAGTGTGGGCTGCTGCTCCCCCACGCCAAGGGAAAATAAGAAAGAAAAAAGAATATATACCCAGTCTGGCAGATTTTCAGCTACAGAAATCAATGTTAGAAAAGAACATAGCTGGAGGCTAAGCACTGTTTGAGCTTCCCAATCACAAAGTTCACAATGTGGAGATGGTGTTTAACTCTCCAGCGAGGGGAGCATGTCCATTAGAGGGAGCTAGAGAATATCAAAGGGAATGTGAAAAAAGGCTAAAGGTTGACTTCTTTTATAAATGTGGAACATAAATACAGCTGTTCACAAACAGAAAGTCTTCACACAGTTTTTTTGCTGCAGAATATATACATTCACTCTTTCAGTGTATTTCTAGGTTGTACTTTGAATACTAGGACCACAAACCAGTCACAGTGCAAAGACCTGTGTTGAGTGTGTTGCATCAAGACAAATGTCAAACGAGGGGTCATGCTCACATTGAAGCTACTGAATGTGTAGAATGGTCCCCCCTCAAACGAGACATCTTCTTCCTTTGTCATCAGCTCACTGCCAATGGTGAAATGATGACCCTGCAGAACCACACAAACAAACACAAAAATGCTGATGTGTATTCATGCTGATCATACTTTTACAGTACTGTTCTCTGATGCTCTTCTTTGTATAGAGCATGGAAACAATTGCAGTTTCTCTGATCCTACTCAAGTGTGTAAAATCAAATCAGCAACACTGAACATATACACACAACAACCAAAAGGGAAACAGCCCAGAAAGCTGTGTGATTACAAAACCTTCACACAGGGCTTACAAGTTTTGATTTTCACAGCTGTGAAAGATCAGCTGTCAAAACCTTGATTGATGAAACATGAATGGATCCCCGGGAACCTGCACCAATAAAGTCCATCAGAACTCACACATTCAAAGAAAATGATCAAGATGTATTTTGTGTGACAACTAAGTGAACTGTTACAGCTTATATTGCTGTCTGATAGTAAGAATTGGGATTTGTAATGTTATTCATGTGGAAAGATACTCTGCATAATCATGACAAAAAACAAAAATACTGACGGTCCCCAGTGCCACCCCTTAACTTCCTTGATTTGCCTATGGTAAGTTTAAACATCCAAGGAGACGTCCGTCTTGAGTTATTGTATTCACAAGATTTTTTGAGTAATTCTGTTCACAAAGTTGGGTGTCCTCACACCTGTTCGCTACGGTTGAATGGTAAAAAGTGCGTTTTAAGCCCTCTTCCAGCAGAACACTCCAGTCTTAAAGGGGAACTATTGTCATTACTTCCATTTCCAAAACTTTACCAGAGTAGCTTTGCATGATTCACAGACAAAATAATCCTTATTTATCTTATATTGGACTTTGGTGTGGCCCCCAAAGTTCATTCTGTCATGGTCCGCGGTGGTTAGCTTTATGAGGCTCCTGAACCTACCTGTGATCTGCCCCTGGGCAGGGCCACCTCCTCCAGCTCCTGCACACCTGGAGCCAGTTGCAGGCAATCAAGCCAGAGTGATTTAAGCCACACGCTGAGTTTGTCATCAACTCATTTTCTGGATTCATCTTGGCTCACCCCGTCTCAACTCTCTGTTTCCACCTACTGCAAGTAAGAATTGCTATACTTAACTGCTTACCACTTCAGGGCTACTTCCACTACCTCCCTAACTCCACTGTCTTCTCTCTTCAGTGTGATTGTTTCCTGCCCAGCTCCAGTTGGCATCTCAGGCCCCATTCCCTCGCCCCAGTTCTGCATTCCCCTCGCCACGTTTTATTGCTTTTGTCCTTGCCACGTTTCCAGAGCTTAAGCCTTAAACCATCTGCTGTCTCTGTTCTGGGTTTCTGCGCGTGAGTTCAGTTCATTACAGACCACTCGGTCCCGTGTGTCTAAACGAGCCATTTTTAAAAAAAAATTTATTTATTTTTGCTTCCTTTCACTCCCTTTTAAGCTACTTTTTTTTTCTTTCTAATTGCAACATTTAAATAGTTGGTAAGAGTGCCGTATCATCGCTTACAGCCAGAACTGTACACCTGATATGGGGGACCCCATCTCTGTGAAATCATACAGATGCATTACTTTATTTTCTTAATTCCCTATCCTACACAGCGGGGATTAGTGGGAGGACTGAAGCCAATCCCAGCTGTCATGGGACAGGAAGTAGGATACAACTTGTAGAGGTTTCAATTGCAGGAGAAACGCGACCATACAGTCTGACACTTACACCTATAGCCAATTTAAAACCCCTCATTAACAGATGCAAGAGTAGAAAAAAAAGAAACAAGTTTGGCTCATTCTCCTTTCTTTTAGCCTAAAAATCGACCTTTTTTTTTTTTTTTTTTTCCTCCTGTCCAAGGGAAATCCACAAACAGAAAGAGAGTGTTTCTTTCCCTGGAACTCAGATGCATGTTGGGGGTGGAGTGGGGCCAGTTTACCTGGTAATGTTTCAGATTTATGCCTTCAAAGCTGATTCGAGTCTTGTAGCCCACAGGGATGAGCACAGGATCTGGATTCTCGAACCGAGGACAGTTTGCGCTCTGAAACAGAATGAAAACAAATTAGATACTTTAATAATTTACATTTTAAACATGCTAACCACTTAACGGACGCCCTCATCTGTGGCGACAGATGACTATATCGCTGAAACATCCGCTGATGTGGAATCTGATATCCTCCACCCTGCAACGTTTGTCATGCAAGATGGTGGCAGCTGATAGTGGGATTTGTGTATTTATTAATTTTTCAGGAGGAGTTTGGACCACTCAGGCGGTGAATCACATGTAAAGTTTAGATGTGTCCTTTAAAACTTGTGCTATAGTCGTTCTCCACATCTATCACACACATACATGACAGAAAAGAGTCCTTGACCTGTCAGAAAGAACTAACCTGACGGTGCTTGATGATGTGGGAAACAACCACGCTGTTGTCCGCATCGCTGCAGGTGTGGTCCTGCGTGTTCCACTGACATCCCCACTGACTGCTTACACATGACATGCACCTGAAAACACAGAAATATGGACCAACTTGGATAAGGAAATACTTTCACATGCACAATCAGGGTAGAGCATGCACACACAAAAGCACACACAAACAACATTTAAAACATGCAAACTCATAAGAGAGCGTCCGGCACAAAAATCTATGTTGCTGACAATGAAATGGATCTCTGCAACTTCACATAAGCAAAGCTCGTTCATCACACGTTCCTCTGTGTGAAAGAAATGCAGAAAAAAATGAGGGGAAAAAAACAGCCAGGATCGACTTTCTTTTTTTGATTAATGAAAAGGAAACTGAGGCAATTTCCTCGGCTTGGTAATAGAAGCAGGAGCGAAAATGCAAGAGGTGCATTCAAAACCACCATGCATCACAATTTACAAACAGAGCCTTGATCTCTCATCTGCTCATGCACGGTGATACATTTACATCAAGGTTGTCAGATGATGCTGTGTTCCATGTCACTGTGTATTTTCACTGAGTGACAGAGCAGAACTGAAAGATTAACAGCCTGACTCACGGTGTGTTTTCAGATTTCCTCACTGTGGCAGCACAGTTGTAGAACATGAATTCCCGCGTGGCCAACTCCACAGTCTCATTCACAAAGATCCTGATAGCCACGGCCACAAAGTCTGAAGATACAGTAAAACAGTGGTTAAAATGTGATACACTAGCTGTTTATGTGAATACAAGTTTTATATAAAAGATGTGAAGTATGCTTGTACATTTAAAGACAAAAAACAGAGCGATTAAATATTTTGATAAATCTCCTCAGAATCAGTTCAGTGATTATTTAACTGCCTGAACTGCATATTAGTGTATAAAAGCCAAAACTTGAGCTGTATTTAAAAAAAGTTTCATGTTTTGTTTTATAAAGGACTTTTTTTTATGGGACTCACTTTGTTTTGGGCAAGATGTTTGCTGACTACTGATACAAAAAACTATAAACTGAAATAATAAAGCTTAAATTAGATTAGTGTGTTGATTTCGTGCAATTTTCTGGTGCAAATTTGTTGGACACTGTAAGTTCTTCAACAAAATGATGGAGAATTTGCCAGCTGACATTAACTTAACCTCATGTTTTTTTCAGCCCATTTCCCACCTTGGCCAGTTAGTAATGCAGCGTTAACCATCATGGAGAAGCACAGACATTAGACCTTAAAGACGACAGAAACATGGCAGGGTAATTAAAGAGACCATACCTTGGCCCTCAGGTGTTTTCGGTATAAGCCCAGGCTGGGGCAGATCACAGGAGACCTCACCAGAGTCTGACATGATGCCGTTACTCTGGAAAGACTCAATCTTGCATTGCAGACGGTCAGAGTGTCCAATGGTAGGAAGGGAGGGAATATTGATGTTCACCTGGACAGACAAAAGCATACTGACTGGAAACTGTGGCTTCTTAGCCCGTAACATCTCACTGAATTTGTATCTCTGTGTAACCAAAGTTATAATAAAGAAACTGTTTCTCTTTTTAAAGAAAGAAACTGAGAAAGAGAAAGGAGTGACATGCTGCTGATGGGAATTCATGTGTGAGTCAGACGGGCAGGAACACAGAAGAAGTAAAAAATGGGGGAATAGGAAGAGGCTCTCCATCTTCAGACAATCAGCCATGCAGGTTATAATAAGACAGTTTGGATTTTTCTGGGTGGATCAATACAGAGCTGGAAGACCTAGAGCTTGAGGTCTTTGATTCCCAGTTTATTACTCAGTCTCTGCATGTAAGTGGAGTTAGGTACTGCAGAGAAAAGAGGGACAATAAAAGAGAACAAAGGAAGTCAGAGACAGTTTGAGTGAGGAACAAACAGAGCTGTACCTTGCCGGTCTTTCTGCAGGAAAGGTTTGAAGGAGAGAAGGATACAATCTTGACACACTGCTGCTTGGGGCTCCACAACCAGCCATTCTTCTCCTCTGCCCGTCGGCACTCAGACCTCCTGGTACACCTTCAGACGAAGGATGAGAAAATCCCATCAGCCTGAGCTGCACATGCCATGAATGCTTTCACAAAAAGTCAGTTTGTAAATAACAACTCAATGCCTACGTGACTTCCAGCAGGGTCTGTGCACAAAATAAAGATTTATGTATCAAAAAGAAAAACATGCAAGGTCCTCAATGGTAACTACATTTAATATTTATAATATGACAACTTTTAACTCATATAACCTTTAAGCAAGTAATAAAAAATAATATTTTTTCCAACTTCCCAGTTGTGAGCATTTCAGGAATGAGATTAATAGAAAATTATTTTAATAAAATTATATAAATAATAAAGAAATGTAACTGTTGGTCATAAAATGAACTGTCTCAATATATACTGTTATAAATATAATAGGTCTAAAAGTGTCTGCAATAAAACACTGAACAAATATCCTGCTGTGTTTTACAGATGGAATTGCATGTGTGGGTGTTTGTGTTAGTCTGTTGTTGTGTGCATGCATTTGTAAATGCATGCAAGAATGTACTTATGTGTGTGCATGTGTGTGTGATCCTCACCTGCCCTCCAAAACACACCAGCCACAGTAAGGGTCCCTCAGTCCCACGCATGATTGGCAGTCTTTCATTTCGAGGCACGTCTGCACTGGCACCTTGGTGATCTGGATTATTACAACGTGAAATATGATCAAAGGTGCACCTTAAGGGAGACACTGGACAAAAATAACAAGTATTTAAAGTGTAGCTGTAAATGTTCCTTAGTATGTTGCAGGTGTGCAGAGTGGGAGCGAGTGGGGTCTCTCGTGTCTTCTCCCCATGTTTAATTACTTAGTTTATTCAACACAAAGCACTGAATGTTTACTGTAACCAGGGTGAAATTGTTTTCTTTTTTACATGTAAAAGCCAATCCATTAGATCTTATTTCAAGACATCAGTATTTTTCAGATAAAATCTGAATGTTTAACAGCATCAACATTAGAAACTCTTCCCCCTCTGCAGAAACAGATGTGAGTCAATATAATGAAAGCAAAACTTCTGAAATCGCAAACTTAAAAAAGCTTAATGAAACAGCGGACTAAATCATTTTGATTTTATATATCTCCGTGCATACACTGAAAAAATGGGAATTGGGAGGCTTTTGAATTTGCACAAATGAATTTAGTTAATGCTACACAAGCCTTTCATGTTTCTCTTATTTACATGATTAAATAAAGTACTATTTACTTGATTATAAACAATACTGAGACTACTCATTTTTCTTGCATTGATTTAAAGTTACTAAATGTTGTTTTTACCTGTGCCCATAAATGCCAAATCATTTTTCCATTTAGTCATTGTTTTAGGTGAAGTGTCACTTACTTGACTATTCTATTGGTTAAGCCCAAATAATACAGCAGATATCTACAAGGAGATAAGTTTGTTCAACAGAGTATGTCTTATTAAGTGATATATTGTGAATTTTCCAACATTGTCCTAACAAAAATTAGGACCCTTTCCCCCGCTTTTTTTCTACTTTGTGTAGAACATATGTGAGCTGCTTCTCAAAACATTATGTATAAATGAGAGAAAGATTGGTACTTTAAAGAAACCATTGATGCTCTTCTGGACTGGAATATCTTTTTTCAATTAAAATGTTTTTTGTGATGGTGGAATTTTTACCTTTATGATTACAGAAGTCAAAACATCAGATGATGATAGCTTACCATCTAAACTCCCCATCTCTTGGCAAGTCTGAATTAGAGGTCTCAGCTGTATCTGCCTTTCTAGTGGATTTGCTTAAAGAGGAGATAGCTTATTATTATTAGGTACATATTCCCTGACATTCTAGAGGTCAACCTTGCACAGTGTGTGACATTAAAGGGCATAACGTATAGAAATGGAATGGTACTGGCCCAAAGGGCAGCAGGTGGATTGCCAGAATACTGAAAAACCATATCTGCATTGTACCACAGCATATTCTACATTGTCAGAGAGCTTGGTGGCTGGTACAGAGAGCACCACAGAGCTTTTGAGCTCAGCCCAGTATCCACAAGAATATACACTCTGTGAACTCCTTGATACTTATCCATTGGTTGGCCATGAGATTGGATCAGTCCACATTGTGACAATGCTATTTGGACTCATGTATGCATTAAACCTTGCCTACCCTGCGGACCTTCAACTTTGATGTTTTCCAGAAGGTTTTCATGGAACTGGATGGAGCTAAACTCTCTAAAGTTCTTGCTTTAAAAAAACCATCTGTTTCATTGAGAAGTCAAAGACTGCACTTCTGCAATTCTTTGCAGTTTTTCATTTTGTGTTCAGTAACGTTATACTGCTTATGTTTTTATTGCTTTCCCCTCATGTGACTGCAATGCAGGATGATTTTTCCTTTTGGTATCGTGTTGGAAGAAATTTTTACTGACGATTTTTAGCAATATGTTCTAAGTCAACCTTAATGTCCTGCTTACATGTTTAAAATGAAGATTAAAATTCATGTAGGTGTTTGGTATTAGTTATGTAACAATGTCATTTAAGGCTCAACTTAGTTGAAATCTTGTACAGGTAAATACTTGTACAGAAGCTGAAACTGTTGTCAAATAACACACAAGTTATATTTGTGTAAATCTGTTTATTCATAAAAGCGTGTTGCTTTTTTTCAGGTAGTCTTAATTTAGTTTACATTTTCAATTGTGTAATTAATACAAATGTTATATGTAAGAGATGACAGGATCATCTATAAGCACTTTCTTTTATTTGCTGCTAAGGTCAGTTTTTTGTGAAACATTTGCAAATATATTCTCAAACTAACTTTTTCTTTTAGTTAGTTCTGCGGGCTATCTTTAAAAATGTGTTAACAAGTTTATATGGATGCGATTTTGGACTTGTTCATGGCAGAATTGCTGCTTTCACTGCTGTTACAGTTTAATAAAGGTGTATTGTTCAGTAGCACTCAGTCTTTGCCTTTTTTGTCAATAATGATCAGTTAATATTTCAATTGAAAAAATTAAGTAGGATTTAAAGCCATAATTTGTCTTGCAAGAACATACTTGCAATGTGTTTACATTACATAATATCATTGCGTACCACTGGCAAATAAAAATAAGTTGGTGTTAAATATTAAAATATATTGACATTATGCAATACATTGATATTATGATAATAGATTAATATTAGTACATCAAACATGATTTTTTTTAAAGTAATCTGATGTAAATAAAATACTTTGATGTGACAAGCATTAATTACTTGAGGGAAAGTGGAAAATTAAGTCAGTCATACTTATTCATATTATGTGGGACCGATGTACACAATAAAATCAAGTAAATTGAAAGAACTTTTTTTTTCAGTGTACCCACAGAATAATTTTTTGCTTTGGATCTATTTTTTTCTCTTTTAAATGAATACAGTCTTTGTGGAGCTCAGTCTTAGCACCAGCAAGTACTCTGCCAGAATTTTAATGTATAATAAGTGTTAAATATACACACACACCCTTTTCTCTGTGGTAATGTAGAGGTGGCTCTGGCTTTGGTCAAGGAAAAGGTTCTTGTTGACCTTCTCTCCTATGTTGTTGCCAACATAGGAGTACGGCTCGTTGCCATATTCACCTGGTCTCAGGTGTACCTGGACAAAATAAACAAAAGACAAAAGGTAAGAGAAATTTGAGGTTTTAAATTCACTTGATACACCTTCCCTCAGATAAAAGTTTAAACTGAGGAAAAAAATATCCAACAAAAAAAACCACAAGAGAACTCAACCTTGAAGACCTCTCCGTTGGCGCTGCCCAAAAAGGCGATCGTGTGGTCATTCTCCACAGCAACAGTTACAGCAGTCAGATGGACCGACATGGTCAACGCTGCATCTGCCTTTAAGGCAAATGCTGGCTTGCTTGCCAGAGGCGAAGGCAAATACTCTGCACCACACTTGAAGTTTCCCAATGCATCCTTCTGTAAAGGGAAAGGATAACAAGAAGGGACGATCAGACATTGCTTGCTTTTCACTCTAATAACATTAACTGTCTTTGCAGTACTGTTCGTATCCTACTTAAACTTTATAACAGAGATGGGAAATGTGCTTTGAACACTCGACTATTTTAATCTACAATCTAAAATTGGCTTTGTTTTGACTGATCATTTCTTTGATTACAATAATGAATTAAAATAATGAATAAAAATTACAAGTAAGTATTTGCTTTAGAGTTGGAAGTCTGAGACGAGAACAATAGGAAAACTCGTGTTAACGATCACTTAACAAGAAACTACTAATACATGCAAGTATCGCTGAACTTCTATCGCTGCACCATCGAGAGCATCCTGACCAACTGTATAACAGTTTGGTACGGGAACTGCTCTGCCTCGGACCGGAAGGCGTTGCAGAGGGTCGTGAAAACTGCCCAGCGCATCGCCGGAGCACCACTTCCTGCCATAAAAGACATCTACAGGAAGCGGTGTCTGAAAAGGGCTGGGAAAATCATCAAAGACCCCAGTCACCCATCACATGGACTCTTCACCCTCCTGACCTCTGGGAGGCGCTACAGGAGCCTCCGGACTAAGACCACCAGGTACCGGAACAGCTTCTTCCCCACAGCTGTCAGACTCCTGAACTCTGCCTCCTGACATCTGACCCACGTTAAACTCATGGACTGAACATACACACACCCACAATGGACAACTGTACCCTCAAACACAATAATAACATGGACTGAACCACCACTCACAACCACTAGCACTTTATATAGCCTCTGTAGAAACTATCTACACCCTCACTTATCTTAACTGCACTACTGTATAGCTCTGTGTAAATAATCATTCTGTACATTCGATCATTTTTAATCCTACAACTGTTTACAACTTGCATAGTTCCCATTTCTGTATAGCTGTATATCCCAGATTCTGTAAAGTTATTTATTTCATATTCTGTATAGTTTTTCATATTTATATCCTGTTCATATCCTGTACATAGCTTGTACTCACTACAGCCTGTACATACTTATAGTTATAGAATATTCACAACATACTTCATACCGTGTACATTATAACATACCATAATAGACCCATTTCTGTAATATACTCACATATCTATATTATTGCTAATATATATTGTAATATATCTATATCACTAAAGCACTTCTGGATGGATGCAAACTGCATTTCGTTGCCCTGTACCTGTGCATGTGCAATGACAATAAAGTTGAATTCTATTCTATTCTATTCTATTCTAAGTAAAAAATGTAAAATAACCAGTTAAGTTGGGCCATAACTAAAAAAGTCTTTGGCATATTAAAATTGTTCATGGAATACTTCAAGTATTTCTGAGTAGGTACTGATCTCGGTATTAAGCTCAGTCTCTCTAAAGTAAATACCCTACAGCTGCAGACCCTATGGTGGGAGCTGGAGATGTGAAACAGCTAAAATATCAACCAGTGGTGCAGGGTAGCAGCGGTCTTGACATGTCAGAGGCAGCAAAGGGAAAATTTTAAAACATGAATAGACCGCCAAATTTGACAAGTGTATTTAGTACATGGAGAGAGGAGAGTGATCCATATTAAAGTTCGGCCCATAACTTCAACAAAGGCGTAATTTTGGTGGTTTTGTCTTTCTACACCACAAAGGCAGGTTCTAAATCAAATAATCAATAAGTGATTGAAGTTAAATTTAAGCTTTAACTCAAGGCATTTTACCAAATCTTCGCCAAAATTTATTTGGGAATTAGAGCCCAAATACATGTCAGTGCAAATGAGATAGGCTAACATTCAGCTGAAAAAATAAATCAGAATCAAAAATAATAAAAACTTCAGGAGTAAAGAAATTAATAATCTGGTACTTTCTTAAAAAATAAGGAATGAAATGGCCAGCTCAGCAACACATAAAGACCTGAAAAAATGATTTCCATAGATAAGCAAAACAGCTTCATAATATCTAAGTCAAAAACACCCAGGGGAGGTAGACATATCATTGTCAAGACACCTCCATGAATGGGAATACAACAAGGTTCAAACTATTGGTGACACTCAATAACAAGAGGATCAGATTAAACTTTGCCAAAGAAAATCTGAAAGAACCTTTACAGCTCTCAAAAAATATTCTTAAAGTATGGAGAGGAGAGAAACAGCTCATGATCAGATTGGGCATGTATCGCTGCCACTGAAACTGGGTCACTATTGTCTGATTACTGTGACTGCTGATCGAAACAGAAACAGAAGGATGAAATGTGAAGTGCACAGGGCTATACTCTCTGCTTAGATTCAGACAAATGCTAAACAAACAAAACCAAAAAACTGTGTAACCCCTTAATTAAAGAAGAAAGTCTGCACTTTAGCCACATCTTGATTGTGTGATTTAAAATCCACTGTGGTGGTGTACAGAGACTACAAGAATTGTGTCTTTCTCCAACAAATTATGGACCTAACTATACATCTATATGGCCTGAAGCAGCTTATCTCACTCAGTTTATAGAATTACATTACAATTAATACCATGGTCAGATTACAAGTTATCCAGGGAACGAATTAAATGTTGAGATTTTATAATAAAAAGTGATAACTGCATTAAAGATTATACTAATCTGAGTTTTTCAAAACATTCTTTTAAATTAGAGTCAGCTGACAAAGAAGCACTTACAGAAATTTTTGAAGTGCATGCTGTGTAGGCTTGAGATGAGTAGGGTACGTCCACAGCAGGAACCCCAGAAATCTCCCCAGAGTCACTGTAGCATGCACTGATTATATCCATCAGCTGCTGATTGATGGAGTTCAGCGGGTACATGCAGAGAGCAGAGTCGCTTTCGTCGTCATCTGGATGAGCCACCATGAAGAGGACTTTTGTGAATGAGGTGACCGTCCCATAATTACCAGATTGAGACATGACCCGTGCCAGCTCTTTTCCTGGAAAAGCCACATATGCAGCTTGGACTTTGTTGTACCGGTTCTTTATACCGCAGGTTAACTGGAGCTCTGTGTACGAATAGTAATGTTGGTCATTTTCACAAAGACGAGACACAAAAGTCAAGTTTTTGTTATCTGTGCCATCGAGAGTCCGAGAAAAGAGGAAATACACAAAACCATCCTCTTTGAAGGCATGTTGGAAGTCGTGTAAGTACTTGAGGACAAATGGCGCCGTCTGTACCGCTGATGCCTCAATGATGTTCTCAAACACAACCCAGTCCTGGTAGTCCTCAAGGATTCGTGTGCTGATTAGTTTTGTACTGTCCAGGCTTCCATAGCCCTTTCCAACAAGGAACACTTTGAAGGTCCGGCCATTTTTTGTGTAGTTGGACATGACGCTCACCACGTTCACATTATCCTCTATGCTAGCCACGTATGTCCGCTGTCCTTTGTTGTCATTGTAATATAACTCTTGTTCTACATTAGACAGGTTGAGGAGGGAACATATGCCTCTGTACCGACTGCCACATACTATTAGTGAACCATTGGATGGGTGGACCAGCAGAAGTTTGTTGCTGTTGGGCATGAGCACTGTGTCCTGACAGCCTGAAGCAGGAGGTGTACATGTTTTGGCATCTTTTTTTGGGCCCGTCTCAGTGCGGGCCTCCTTCTGGAGGGACGGGCTCAGCTGGAAGATATTGTTGACTGCTCCCAGGTAGATGCGACCAGTCTGTGGGTCCTGGACCACATTGTTAATCAGGGTTTCAGAGATGAATTCCACAGTGGGGATTTTTCCACTCCCCCTTTGGGCTTGAGAGACTGACAACCAGATTAGGAAGAAGAGGGTGGAGACCCAGCTTGCCATCTCTGGAAGGAACAAAAAAGAAGGTTTTACTATTAATGAAGTTAAATGGCACCTTAAATGTACATTAACTATCAAAAAATGACACATCAAAGAAGGGTTGCTGTGTGGTTAATATAACTGGACATATGTAAAGAACTGTACGGTCAAAACAACCAGACATCTTTACATACAGGCCATTAGTTTGATGAACACTTAGAACACTCACATAGTGTCTGTATTTGAATCATCCACCATACCCGTTTCTGAATCAAAGCATGCTGCATATGCTGTTTTTGTTCTGTTGTACATATCTACATACTATTAAATCTGGTTCTTGTCATTCTTTTACTGAAAAGAGAGAACACGACTCAGTTAGTCAAAATATTTATAATTATTTTATTTAATCATCTTCTGGAAGAGAGAGACATGCACAGCCCAAAGCCATTTTGCAGATCTCTAGCATATAGTCCTTTACACGTCACACATAGTTTAGATAAAAACAACTACTTCTGTGTTACTTAGTTCTGCTTTTTCTGTCTGGTTTCCTGTTCTTTATTAATATGCCTCTGCAGCTCTTCCTTTATTTTTAGTCTGGCTGAGCACTTGGTTTGTGAGTCAAAGCTGGCCTTCCTTTATACAGGCCTTTATTATTAAAATACATAAAAGACTATAATCAGAAAATAAGCACTAAGAACATATCCAGCATATGCTGATACATATCCATTTCTTATTTATTTAATCATTTACTCCAACGTCTCTGCACCCTGCACAAAACCATTCTTAGTGGTTCCTTTAAACAGAAACAGGGTGGTGTATGAAAAAATTTAAGGAAAAAACATCTGAATTGTACATCAAAAGGACAGAAACAGAGGGAGACAAATATGTTACTTACTGAGTCTTTGTGCAAGCTGGTAGGTGTCTGTCCCTTGTCAGGGTGAGTTAGAGTGTGGATGATGAATGTGTGAATATCTCACCACAAAACCTCAACTCACAGTGTAAAAGCATGTCTGACATCCTCTCACAAATACTAATGAAGATGAGCTTACACTACTTTTTCTTCTTGGTCTGGATGAATAATATAATTTTTTAAACACAAGCTTCACTTATGAGAGATTTAAAACGTTGTGCACGCTCTATATTTTAATGCAAGAATGAGAATTGAAATATATAATTAAATAATATATAGTTAAATTGTTAATTTTTCATTGTCTCAATTTGTAACTTCAATTTCAAAGAAATTGATCGTTCAGTCCTTCTCTTTCATGCAACACATGTGCTGATTCCAGTGCTGATTATACCGAAATCATATATGATACTGAAGTGGGTAACACCAGTAAGAAGGTTCCTGGTTAGCTCAGCCCTTTTTGTGTGGCGTTTGCATGTTCTCTGCATATTTCTATTTCTTTATTTATACATCACTTTTAATTACAACAGTGGTGTAGCGACTTCCACAGTCGCTAGAGGCCGGGGATGGAGCCTGCCTATTTGCCCGACACGCTGTCAACTTTACGCAATAATGCGAGAGGTGGAATTGTTTTCTTGTTTATTAAAGTGCTTTGAGAGTTTACAGAGTAATGTGATCGGCTCCTGATTCAGACTCTTAAAACATCACAGGCTCTAATGCAACAACGGGAAACTCGTTGTGCAGCGGTCAACAAAAAACTACGGCTACCCAGCCCTCCTCTCTGTCAAAATCAAAACCAGTGAATGACAGACTGACAACGCCCTCTTAATGTCACCTCTAGCACCCACATCACCATAGCAACCAAACAAATGAAAACCCAGTGATCAACAAAATTCAATACATTTAATTATGGCTCCTACAAGTGGTGTTGACCAAAGTGCTGTACAAACATACAAATCACACAATAAAATAACACACAATAAAATAGCAATATCAATTAACATCAATGCCAACTATCTAATAAAAAATAAATGTGTTTTGACATAAATTACCAAATTCATGCACTTGTGCTGTCTGCAGTTAGGAAATATTTCAAAATTTATTTATTTATTTATATTTTTTATGTTTATGATTTTGATTTGTTTTTGATTTGAGTTTATTGTGTTCTGTAAAGCACAAATTCTTTGAAAATAGAAGAAGCTAATTTAAAATGCTCCCTTGTCACCAGATGCCTGTCCCTGTGCAAAGTCAGTGTCTTGGTTCTTTTTCTGCGACTACTGCAGTTACACAAATCTCCCCCTGTAACTCCAGAGATGGTTGAGTATGGAGCTTTTGAGAGCTAATAACAGGATGGGTAGCATCTGATAAAGCATGTGAATGCCTCGCCTCAAACCATAACTCATGACACCACAGCACTATCTAACTTCCTCCTAATTTCACCATCTATTTCACCATATGCCTTAACATCTCTCATACTCTCATGCTTCTCTCCTCCTGTTATCACCCCAAAACCCCATCCGCTTAGAGACTATCTCTGCTCCCAAACAGACAAAAAAACAGATAAAAATCATCAAAAAATGACTTAGACATTTTAAAAAATCACAAAGAAAAAGGAACACAGTATCATCAACAGCACCAAAGAATAAAACAGTGAAATGTGGGTTATTAAACATTAGGTCTCTCTTCCAAGTCGCTGTTAGAGATTGATCAACAAATACTCCACCTTACAGAAACCTATGTTTAAATGAATCAACACCCCTGAGTCATACTAACTATAAGAATCCTCGAAGCAGAGGCCAAGGGGGCAGTGTGGCAGCAATTTTCCACACCAGCTTGTTAATCAACTGAAGACCAAAACAGACTTAATTCATTTTAAAGTCTAATGCTTGGCCTTGTCCACCCCAGCTGGAAAACTCAAAAAACAGCCTTATTTGTTATCATCTAGCATCCTCCTGGGCCTCACACAGAGTTTCTGTCTGATTTCTCAGACTTGTTACCTGATTTAGTGCTCAGCTCAGATAAATTAATTATTGTGGGTGATTTTAACTTCCATGTAGATGTAAAAGTGACAGCCTCAACACAGCATTTAATCTGTTATTAGACACAGCTGGCTTCTCTCAAAATGTAAGAGAACCCACCCACCACTTTAATCACACTCTAGATCTTGTTTTAACATATGGAATAAAAATTTTACATTTAACAGTGTTAAATAGCAGTGGGGAGTAGACTTCATCACAGTAGATGTCTTTCTGAAAGCTGTAACTAAGTTTAAGAATATACACTGTTATCATGTTCAAGGCCCTGCACCAACACAGAGCAGAGCAACGCTACTCCAACAGAGGTTGATTATCTTGTTAATAACTTTGCCTCCTCACTACATATGACTCTGGATACTGTAGCTCCTGTAAGGTCTCAAATCAGAAGTACCTGACTCCGTGGTATAATTCCCAAACATGTAGCCTAAAGCAGATGACTCGTAAGCTGGAGAGGAAATGGTGTGTCACATAATTTAGAGGATCATCATTTAGCCTGGAGAAATAATTTGCTGCTTTATAAGAAAGCCCTCCACAAAGCCAGAACATCTTACTATTCATCACTGATTGAAAAAAATAAGAACAACCCCAGGTTTCTCTTCAGCACTGTAGCCAGGCTGACAAAAACTCAGAGCACTGTTGAGCCAACAATTCCTTCAACCCTAACTAGTAATGACTTCCTGAATTTCTTTACAATTAAAATTTTAACCATTGGAGAAAAAATTACTCAAAATCATTTCACAGATGTAACATTATTTACAGCTACTTTCAGTACCATTGATATTCATTTAGACTCTTTTTCTCCAATTGATCTTTCTGAGTTAACTTCAGTAATTACTTCCTTCAAACCATCAACGTGTCTTTTAGACCCCATTCCCACAAAACTGCTCTAAGAAGTCCTACAAAGAATTAATGCTTCAATCTTAAATATGATTAACCTATCTCTAATAATTGGCTATGTGCCATAGGCCTTAAAGCTGGCTGTAGTTAAACTGTTACTTAAAAAAAAACAACATCTTTTGCTGTTTTAATTAATTATAGGCCAATCTCCAATCTTCCTTTCATATCAAAAATCCTTGAAAGAGTAGTTGTCACACAGCTAACAGATCATCTGCAGAGGAATGGTTTATTTGAAGAGTTTCAGTCAGGTTTCAGAGCTCATCACAGCACAGAAACAGCTTTAGTGAAGGTTACAAATGATCTTCTTATGGCCTCTGACAGTGGACTCATCTCTGTGCTTGTCCTGCTAGACCTTAGTGCAGCGTTCGATACTGTCGACCATAATATCTGATTAGAGCACGCTGTAGGTATTACAGGTACTGCACTGCAGTGGTTTGAATCATATCTATCCAACAGATTCCACTTTGTTCATGTAAAAGAGTTCCACAGGGTTCAGTGCTAGGACCAATTCTGTTTACATTATACATGCTTCCCTCCATCAGAAGGCATAGCATACATTTTCAGTGCTATGCAGATGAAACCTATCTTTCTATGACGCCAGATCACTTCCACAGCATGTCTTTTTTCTGTCTTCTTCCCTTCACCCCAACTGGTGGTGGCATATGGCTGCCCCTCCCTGAGCCTGGTTCTGTGGGAGGTTTCTTCCTGTTAAAAGGGATGTTTTCCTTCTTACTATCACCAAAGTGTTTGCTCATAGGGGGTCATATGATTGTTGGGTTCTTCTCTGTATGTGTTATTGTAGGGTTTACCTTACAACATAAAGCACCTTGAAGTGACTCTTGTTGTGATTTGGTGCTGTATAAATAAAATAAAATTGAATTGAATACACAATCATTACAACTGTATTTAGTTAGACTATCTACACTACTTCTTCTTAGTTTCATTCTCCTTTTGGGAATAGCAAAAGTGATTCAATTTGCAGCATAATATTGGGTCCATACGTTTTTAGACAATGCCATGATTTTTGATCATTTTGCCTCTATGCTCCATCACAGTCTATTTTAAATCAATCAATATGTGATTGAAATTCAGACTTTCAACTTCAATCCAAGGGATTTTAGAATAAAACATGTCTGTTTAATTAATTTATTATGGATTACAGTAATTTTTATGTATATAGTTTCATAAATTTTCAGGGTTCAGAATGGATTGGACAAATGTGGACATTACTGTAAAGTAACAGACACAGCTGAACATGACCTTGTTTCTCTCTTTTCACTCCCCCAAAAGTGAAAATAGTGAAGCTTGAGATCACACTGATAGGGTCTCCCTCTTCTGGTCACATCAGCAAGTTATTCTTTGACTCATATGGGCTCTTTATCAATCTGCTGCTGGTCACAGCATCCACAGTTGAGATGACCTGCTGTCATATGCCAACTGCCAGGATCTGCCCGAAATATCATTCATTCAGTCTCATTCACTGATATAATTCATGGAGTTAATATCGGCTTGTCTGTTTTATGTTATAATACTGTATCATGTGTGACCTCCTGTGTGAAAAAACGAGTAAAGAGACCAGACGCTGAATAAAATGAATAGACAGTCACAAAAAAATAGAGTAGCAGACAGAAAGAGGATTTTATTTTTATATTCTAATTAAATGGCCATAATGTTGTTTCTTTTGTGTGTAGTTCACATTTAATGGTACAGTTTGAAATCCAAATGTCAGAGCAATTAGCAGCGAGTACTTTTCCCAAAATCTAGAAATGCTCTTCTAAGGCTGTAGAACTAGTGCAAACTGAGGTGCAGAGAACTGCTGTAGTTAAGGTGTACGAGAAAATGTAAAACAGCTGGTCTAATCTCTGTCCTGAACAAAAGGCCTACAGAGGCAGGTGTAGTTTTAATTTATAAGGAGCATGGGTTTGCCAGAGATAATGTGAAGATGAACAAACATTTTGATTGTTTTACACACTAATGGAAATGTAATTAATTTTTTAAGACAAATGTGGTGCACCATTAGGAGGCAGGCAGTTGTCATAGAATATCTGGAAAGAGCTGTCAACATAAGTTACTCTCTTCAGGAAATCCTCCAGCTGCTGCACCGTCATCTCTATAACTTTATTATTTTCTCTGTCGTTGAGCCCACGAGATGCAAACGCAGGGAACTTGGAGCGCTCGGAGTACGGAGCATTGTGGTCATAATCAGGGCAACAGTAGGCTGACCACAGGTAGGTAGGGATGCCCACACGGTTGATGTTGTGACGGCGGATTGTGTGGCCTGACGTGGTGACCCCGGTGACCACATAGGCGGTGCCCCTGCAGTAGTTGTTGAGCCTCCTGCGGATAGTGTTCTCGTGTTGTTTCCATGGACCAATGTTGAACTCACGAGCCTGAGGAACCACATTTGTCAACGTGTAGGTGGCTGCTTTGTCGTCAGGGTCGGCCTGGTGCTCGTCTGGATTGAGCTGACCGCGTTCGTAGATCACAGTGTCGGAGTAGTCCTCAAGCACAGCCTGAGCATCCTCAAAACTCCCATGCACATTTTCTGAAGGCAGCTGCTGCATGTCTCTGGGGCCGGACACTGAGGAGAGCTATTAACATGGTCATGTTAAAATTGTAAAATAAACAGGATATTTAGATTTCTTATATATTTATATTATTTATTACCAGCAACAACACTAAATGTGTCATCTTCATTTTATTTAAAGGGTGTGCATTCTGAAAATGGGCTTCACTGATCATTTACAAAAAGATTATTAAAAGGCTGAGATGCTGCTAGTAAAAAGTGTTAGTTCAACTATGTTTATTTTAATATATTTTAACATACATAACCTATACATTTGCACTGATCACAGTGAATTAGCAAAAACAGAACATTCAGGTTGTAATTTTTTGCAGCAACAGCATTTTACTTGATAAAAAAGAACTTTTGACCTTCTGGTAACCTCACAGCAGTGGTAGTAGTGCATTTATTGATAAAACTGGAGTTTCAATTTTCAAACTTTGTGACAAGCACCTAGTGGCAAAAAGTGAAATGATTAGTTGTATTTAAACTGTGGTGAATTACTATTCGTCCATAAGCTCTCATACATATCTGTATCTCAACATATTTGTCATGAATGACATCACGTCATATTGAGAGAAAAAAAATGGCATTGGATTGATTATATTGTACAACGGGCATAAAGAGACTTGCAATACAGGTCATTATTTTATATATAACCCTGTTCTGTTGACTACAGCCTATTTACCAGTGCATGAGAATATCAGCAGATATTAGACACACACACACAGACACACACAGAAACAAAATACAGAAACACCACCATTTTTTGGCAGATGGTCAGAACACATTTGAAGGCTCAGACAGCAAAGCTAGCAACCCTGCCTACCTGCGGCTCATACATCCAAGGCACGTCCACTTTCTTGGAGCCGTCTGAGCGCTTGAAGGTGTAGGCAGAATAAATAGGGATGTGGTTGAAGGTGTCGTAGAGGGTTACAAATCGTGGCTTACCCCCATAGAACTGGCAAATCTTTTTAAACGACTGCTCTTGAAGCCCTCGAAGCAGCGTCCCCATATACAAAAATTGCTTACACTCGGATGAAAGGCTTTCCTGCACCTCGCCTCCTACCATCACGACAATCAGAAGACAGATGAAAGCTTGATCTGTTCTGTAGACAGACATGATGAAACATCTATTTCTCCACAGTGCATTTAATCCCCATGAAAGACTCTACCGCTGTGTGCTTTTTGCCTGTCTTGTGGCTCTTTCCATATCAGGCATATTATGCAAATCCTTATCTTGTTCTCCTTTCAGCAGGCAAACGATCCACTACCATGTTTAAAAAGGTACCAATTAACAGGCACAGCAAAGCCGAAAGAACATTTTTCAAGTGGAAGACTTGTAGGCATCCTAAACATATGGTTAGATTTACAAGGATTCTCTATGAAATAAAAGGAGAAATATAGTTTTAAGAAATTGATGACAGTGGTCTGAAATTCAGGCTCATATGCAGCTCTATGCATGAATTTAGGTGAAATGTGAAAAGTGGCATTGCACTTTATTGCACACTTACACGCCTTTTGTAGACTAATGAGTAACTGTTGTAAAAAAAAAAAACAGTGAAAAAATGGAAAAACAAGTATTTACACTCTGTATCTGGGTAAAATTCTACTTAATCCTACTAAAGTAAAAAAAAACATTTTTATCATCAATATCTAATAATACTCTTTATGTGGGGTCATAATTGTTATATTATTGATTAATTAGAGTCTTTATTGCTTTAATTTTGCAGCTGAAGATGATTGTGTTTATATACTGCTGGACAGCTTGATGACAATACAACATATTTCAGTTATTAGTTTTATTTTTTATGCTGTATTGCATTGAGGGGCATGATAAAATACAAGAATTATACTGACATTTTAGCAAAAATACAAGTAGGTAGACTGAATAAAATCTGAAAACAGATGCAAACTGACCTCTGAGATCAGCACACAACAGCCTACAGTTTTCTTTTCTTTTTACTTGTATTTACTCTGCCTTTCCTTTCTTCTCAGCAGTAAAGTTTTGTGTGCATGTGTGTGTGTTTGCTTGTGTCTGTGTGCATGTGTGTGCTTGTGTGTGTGTGTGTTATAAGAGAAAAGACTGACTGGAATGTTTTTTTGGTTTTTTTTTAGAAACATCTGTTCCCATAGCTACAGGTTAGTGGCAGAATGACCTCTGTGGAAACACGCACTTCCTGTTTATTATCCTAACATCTTCACTATTTACACTGTAATTCCACGCTGACCCCATTCGTCATTATCCCTCCCTCCTTACAATATGTTGGTTTAGACAGGACATTTCCAACTACCTCTTAAAGATAGTCTTTTATCATCTTATAAATTGGAATGATTTTATTATTAAGTCCTAATCATTTATTATTGCATTTCGTAAGCATAACAACTAACAGTGTGAGTCATTGTTTACCATATTCATTATTAGGAAGAAAGTCCAAAAGAGAAAATGCACTTTAAGGATGAGCAGAATGAAGATAAATAAGTCCATAAAACGAATACATTTCTTGGACTAAACTGACTTTGTTACTTCGATCAAAGTGTCTTACTCCTTTGAATATAACTGATAATGCTGTTTGTACAGCTGAAATTGAGAAAGGATCTCAGAATCCATGCTGAGCATGATTTTAATGGACTTTTTAGCAGCTTCCATAAGACATGAGACAACACAGCTGTGGGTTCGGATGTACTTTCACATGGAAATTCTTATTTCTGTCCCAGTTTACACTGGGTAGGGATCAATGGCTTGAAGGCCTTTTCATTGTATTCATGAAGGCTGCCTCTATTCTGATATTGTAGTCTGACTATGAATGTGAGGGCTGTTATTTGCTCTCAGTGTGGGTAGCCGCATTTGACCACTGAGAGCAAATGTGAGACCCCCGACAACAAAGAGGGTGCTTGTGTTTGCACGTATTTGTGTACTATAGGTGCATTTGGATCTGTTTGTGTCTTTGCATGGAGAATACGAGCAGTATAGGAGACGGAGGACTCTGTGTATCTCGAGTTTGTGGGGGGAAGGATGAGTGGAGTTATTGTGTCTCTTGGGAGGTGAGTATGTTTGTGTTGGGGGGGTTGATGCTTGCAGGTCTTGTTACTTTCTGCTGGGGTGGTCTAGTTTGGAGAATGGGAGAAAGGAGGGTTCTGGGTTTTAGTTTACTTGTGTGTGTGTTTAGGCGACACTGGTGTATATTTAGACTTAAGAGAAACACTCACCTTCTTCAGTTGTTACAGAAGCTGAGATAGAGAGAGAGACAGAAGAAAACCCAGACTGGAAGTTCAGCAGGAGAAGATGGGATGATGCTGATTTCTGTATAACAATCAGAATCAGAATCAGGATCAGAATACTTTATTGATCCCTGGGGGAAATTATTTTTTGTTACAGTGCTCCATTTTAAACAACTATCGTACCATGGTTGTAAGCACCTGTGAATTGGTTTTATCCAAGGTAATAAAGCAAGTATAAGGTAAGCGTCTTCATCAAAATCCTCTCTTATTTCACATAGTCAAGATAAAAAATGTATTTATAAAACACGCCAGTTGGAGAGAGCTTTATGCAGATTTTCAGAATTCACTTTCAGAATTGAACGTGAAAGCAGAAAGCTATAAATGTTTACTCAGTTAAATCATGTTTTGTCATCACAGTGAAAGTGCTCATGGTCCTAGAAATTCCTTACTTAAGGTTTTAGTGTGCACTGTTGCAGTCTTGATTCTGTTTGTTGTCTTGTATGAGTTTTAAATTATGTTAAAATTGCCTAAAATTGTTTGTCTAAGTGTTTAAATTGCTGTATAGAAAAAAGTGAGGTCCTCATGATCCTTAATATATTTTCGGGAGAAGCATGAGCATGGAAAAAACATAAATTTACATAATCCCAAAAATGAGTGTAGCTAAAGTTTTTAAAATCTATTTGTATCTTTCACTGAATTTCCAGACCATCAAAATCAACAGATGTGAACTGGAGGCTTATCCACTCCTGGAATTTGGACCTCTTCACCTAAAACCATTCCTCCAGTGCAGGAATCTTGTCTCTTCACATCTAGATATTATGCTGTTTTGGCTACAGTATTTCAAAACTCCAGTGGATTTTAATGCCAAAACCTTTTCGATAAAAAACCAAGTATATACAGAGTGATGTCAGAACCAGCTTATCTCGCCTCCCCTGCTCCTACCAACCCCCCTCTCTGTGACTACAGTGACTGGTCTCCCTCGTTTTTCATCATCCCATCTGTCTACCTGCTAGCATTTCTGGTTGGTTGTCCTGGCAACAGCCTGGTGCTTTGGGCCTACCTGGACCGAGTGAAGGGGAGGAGGAGAAGGGACCGAAAGCCAGCAGAAGATGGCCAGTTCTGCTGCAGCAACATTTTTAGAAGCAGTCAGCAGCACATTAACAACACTGGCAAATTTCAAAGTTCAAACTGTGGATTTTCCTCCAGGCAAAGCTACAGAACATCCTCCCATTCCTCCACCTCATCCTCTTGCTCTCCCTCCATCTCCCGTCCCTCTTGCTCGCTGACTGACTCTCTGATTGCCAGTTTAGCTTTAGCTGACCTTTGTTTCCTTGTGACTCTTCCTCTTTGGGCCGTCTACACAGCGATGGGCTACCACTGGCCTTTTGGGCAACCTCTCTGCCAGATTAGCAGCTTCCTCACAGCTCTGAACATGTATGCCAGCGTGTTCAGCCTGAGCATGCTAAGTGTGGAGCGCTACTGGGTTCTGACTAGGCACCGGCACTCCAGCCACCATGCACCAAGGAGCTGCCCCAGCAAGGCTTTGTGGATACTTGGAGGGATGTGGGTGCTGGCGGGAATACTGGCACTTCCCGGTTTGCTGCTGCGCTCTGTCCGGGAGGTGGAGCTTGACCCTGAATATGAGGACGACTGGCAGCTGGAACCCGCTGATTCCAGGTCTGTCTTCCTTTCTTGCCAGATGGATTACTCCATGCTGACTGGAGCAGAGCTGGAGGAGGAAGAAAAAAACAGGACAGAGATGTGGTGGGCTGCTGCATTAAGTATTAAATCAACTCTTATTGGCTTCCTGCTTCCTTTTGTCATCTTATTGGTCTGCTACTGCTCACTGGTCCAACTACTCAGCAGACATTTCGGACGGGGCCCTCGTCCTGACCGTAGACGGCAGCGCAGACTCCTCAGGGTCATTGTCACGTTAGTGATGGCATTCTTCCTGTGCTGGCTGCCTCTCCATGTCAATAAAACTGTGTCCCTGCTGCTTGAGTTTGGATTTGTCCCATACTCCTGCTCTTTAGATCAGATATTATTGGCTGCTCATCCATATGTCACCTGTTTAGCCTACCTCAACTCCTGCCTGAACCCTCTCCTCTACGCTGCCTGTGACCCATCATTTAGGAAGAGATGCAAAGGAGCTTTCCTCGTGTTGTGCAGGATGAAAAGAAAAGGAGCAAAGGGAAAGGAAGAGCACGAAGCTGAAGGAGTTGAAGAGAAAGGGGAGCAGAGCTCAGCTTTTCCCATGAGGACACAGGAAGAAACAGCAGACAGGACAGAGGAGGAACAGGAGGGGGGAGTTAGGGAGATGGGTGTTGCCACACCTGAAGAACTCAAGAAGTCAAGATATCAGGGTGCAATGTTTTCTGACAATTAAGTAACGCTAACCCTATGTAATGAACAGTGAAAATAAAATGGAATGCATGACATTGTGTACGTATGTCAGTATTTTCAAAATAAATATTATCATCAGAAGAAGGCATGCAATATATATTCTGGTTTCTGATGCTTTGTTTCACACAGGAAAAATTCCACCCATTCCATTAAGATTCCATGCAAAACATCCTCTCCGGTCAAATCAAATCTTCTCATGTAACATGAACTGTTTCCATATTTTGCACTCCTGTATATCTTGAATTATTTGTTGATTTTTGTTAAACTGTTTTTATTATTCATTATTAAAATGATGTCAGGAAGTAATGTAAAGAATTTTTTTTTCATTTGTTGCAAAGTTTCTGTTGTGATATTTTGATACCATGGTAGCATTTACAGGATATTGTTTTATAGTGATATTATACAGGAAAACTGTTACTCAATAAGGCCCATTTACTAGTTGTTTTTCTCTTTCTCTGTGACCCAAGAATTAATGTGTAAGAATCACAGGATGGTACCTCAAGGTCGAAAATACCACAGAGATCACTTCCTTACTCCCATCCTCCCTTCTTTATCTCTTAGAAAAAGGCTTGTTAAAGGCCAGGTGGTTTGTTTCAGAATTCACTAATGAAAGAACTCTGTATTCTATGTCTAGGAGTGTATTTCGCTGGGATAATCATAAATTGTAGCTGAACTGATAAACTATACAAAGGATACTTCTTTGCTCAGAGGGCAGGAAGACGCTTCCTTATTTGGTCTGTACCGGTTTGAACTGAGAATCTGCTGACACACGAACCTTTTTCCTCTATATAAACTGTTGTATGATGAATAAACCTTTGAGTTGGTTTGGGAAGGCAACCTGAAGCAGTCTGTGTTTCCTTGTTCTCCCAAGCTACTCCCGACGTCGTAACTAACCTGCTGAACGGCATACCTGAGTGTTACTTTGAATAATTTTGAATCTTATAGGGTAAAGACAAAACTCTGCTTATAGGTGCCCACGCCTCGGAGGAAACCCGATCCACGGATGACCCGGGACGGAGATTTCTTTCAGTTTCCTTTGAAAAAAATAAAAGATTTATAATCCCTTTATGAAGAACACTGACTTTAAATGGGCAAGTACAGCGTCCTACCAGGAGGCACACTTTTCACACAGGTATAATGTTCACTTTTTTATGAAGCTACTTCAAATTTTAGAGCTTACCTCTTCAGTGCTGTTGTTACATTCGCTTCTCTAAAGTGTTTCGAATACTCTGGCCCCTCCATTTGTATCAGTAGCAGTACAATGGGACATCATTTAACACCTCAAACAGCAGTCTCCAAAACAGTCATACAGCTCAAACAAGACATGTCATGAATAACTGATTTAAATACTAAGGAAGCCAAAGGAAGTTTGAACCTCCATGTACCTTAAAAAAATCAACACAAAAATATAAAGTGTAAGTGCAGTGAGGTAGATCTTCAATAGTAAAAAGATAATATAGGTCCAAGGATATACAGGATACAGTACTAATAATATTGTTAATTTGTATTTATTTTTTCATATATTGTATGTTTAACAATGAGTTAAAGTTAAGGATAAAGTTCTGCCTTTGTGGTTTGTATCCAAATAAGACTAATCAACCATGCCCAAACTAAGAAATTAAGAATCTGACTTTAGTTCAAATTTAATGAATTTCTTGTAAATGACCCAAGATACCCCAGCACTGATACTATCCGGTGATTCTGTCACTTTGGGTATCAGTGGGACAGATAATGAACGACGAGTATCGAACCCCGCCCAGCAGGTGGCGCTGCTGCGCTAGTGAACTGTGTGAAAACCAACATAAAACTCATAGAAGATCATATGCGTCGATGAATAACTGTAAACAGTTTTGTACAGTCACTGAATTTTGGTATTATACTGGTATTCGTTTATATGTTGCATAAAAATCTGCCAATGTTGGATCAAAATTAATTAGTCGGCGGTTCATTTTAAACTTACTTCGTGTCCTTTTGGAAACTGTCTGCAGAAACGTCGCTACTCTCATAGTGAGGGTCGCAGTTACTTACCTATTCTTACCCGAGGAATAACGAAGATGGGAACAGCGCTGATTTATGATGACGAGATGACCAAGTACAAACTGCTCTGGGTTGAGTGAGTAGTAAATCCATGTTTACGTTTATAAAGCTTACGTGGCTAAAAAGAAAAATCTTCAAATGTCTTTTCTGCAAATGTCTGTAGCTTAACATGCCTAAAGTATATCAAGGAGTAAATATTTCATACTGTAATTTCACTGAACGGGTAACTTCATCAAATAAGTTATTAGTTTTCTCCCATTACTAAACACTGGCTAAAATGTGTGATCTGTCAGAAGTCATGGGAACCTAAGTTGTTCCTTGTTGCTGGCACGGTTAGTTAGAGAAGACACCCGTTTTGGTTATTACGGTTGCACTTTGTTCGGTCACGTTTAGTCAGGTCGGGGATTTTCAGTGTACACCCACCCGGCCCGCTATAGCTGCTACACCACCTGTTTAAAAACGTTGCGAAATAGTTTTTGTTTTCTTTTGGACTAATTGAGGTCTACGTATGGTTTAACTTTCGCAGTTAAAAAATGAGTAAATGCAATTGTGATATTTATTATGTTTGTGACTCTTAGATGCCAAAATGTGCCGAAAATACTCTAAAGTTTAAGACTCATGCTTTTGTTTTGGAAAGACAACGAGCTTTGACCGCCAGCTTTTGTCTATTTGCAGTTCTACTGCTGAAATAAATGTCTTTGTCTGAACCGTGCCATGTTGCTGGGTTTATTCTCTTTGTTTTTGGCTGCTCTCTTTAGGGGTCGCCACATCTCCCTCAATTTCACCCTATCCTAGCATCCTCCTCTGATATACCAACCCTTTACATGTCCTCCTTCACTACATCTATGAACATCTGAATTAACAGCTTCAGCTCTGTCATCATCAAAGGCAGGTCTCACTACCATCTTGTAAACCTTCCCTTTCACTCTTGCTGCAATTCTTTTGCCACAAATCACCCCTGACATTCATCTGCACCCTCTCCACCTGTGTGCACTCTCTTATTCACCTCTCTCCTGCACAGTCTGTTGCTTTGGTTATCTCCTTTACAAAGTCATATTTAGCAAAATGCTGTTTTCCATATCTAACTTCTACAGAGTTCATTTGGCATGTCTCACTGTGTCTTTTATATATTTCTTGTTTTTATATAAGAGCTGAAAGAAATAGAATAGTAAAATGGATCAGTGTCATGTTTATTTTCTAATTAACAAATATTCATTAAGTGTGTAATGTTTTCCTGCAGTCCAGCTTGTAAGATTGAGGTGCCTGAGCGTCTGACTGTGAGTCATGAGACTTTGGTCAGGACTGGCCTGGCTGATCGCTGCGTCTCCGTACCTGTCCGTGAGGCCACGGACGCAGAAATTCTTCTGGCTCACAGGTCATCTTATCTAACTCCTGTCATGAAGGTATGATATAGTTTAGATATTTGTTTCAGTTCACTGAGCTGTGTTTACTTTGCTCCTCTCAACAGTGAGGAATACCTGGAGGCGGTGAAGAAGACTCCTTACATGAGTCTGGAGGACCTTATGGAGTTCACTCGTCAGTACGGTGATGTCTACTTCCACCCAGTAAGTCTCCCGCTTAACAGCCACTTAACAGGAACAGAAAATCTGTATCTGACATCCTCTTCTGTATGTCATTTACCATCCTAGAACATCTACCACTGTGCCAAGCTTGCTGCTGGTGCTGCACTGCAGCTGGTAGACAGTGTTATGACAGGGAAGGTGAGGAATGGCATGGCTTTAGTCAGGTGAGGCTGAGATACAGCAGTTCTGATATGCACTCATGGCTTGTTCAGTATTAGTGCCTTTGTTTTGTCCATTATTGATGAGTTAATAGGAATGTAAATATTAAGTCTTTACATTTACATTCATATTTTTACTAGTTTGTTAGTGATTAACTTTTTAGTAGTTAATGGGCAAAGTGGGCAACAACAAGTGTAAAATCTTATTTTTTTACATAACTGCTTCTTTTTTATTATTAATAGACCACCAGGACACCACAGTATGCGCAGTGCTGCTAATGGATTCTGTGTGTTCAACAATGTGGCTATAGCGGCTCAATATGCTAAGCAGAAATATGGAGTCCAAAGGTAATGTGACTTTTAGTCTTTATGCTTATTCTGGTAATCATTAAGGATTTTAACGATCCACAAATCCACAGCTGTATGTATTCACCTCAGATTTTGTCTTCAGGGTGTTGATAGTTGACTGGGATATACATCACGGTCAGGGGGTGCAGTATTGCTTTGAGGATGATCCCAGGTGAGTCTTTGATAAAGGAGAAGCAGATGTTGTCTGCTTGCGTTTCAAATTCTGCTCACTGTGTTTGTTGTTTTCCTTTTCACAGCGTGCTCTACTTCTCTTGGCACCGCTATGAGCATCAGAAATTCTGGCCTCATCTGAGAGATTCTGACTACGACATTGTTGGCAAAGAGAAAGGGGCAGGATTCAATATAAATGTACCATGGAACAAGGTCAGAAATACTGCACACTTATGGTTTCATTATGGGGGTTTTTTCTATTTGCTTCTTGCTTTATCTTAAGCCTAGTTCACAGTGTCACATAATGCCACCACCAGTGAGGTTATGTTTGTGGTAGTGTGTACATGCATGCTATTTGCTTTCCTGATTGTGTGTGTACAAGCTGTATGTGTGTTTTATTCTTTTACTGAAAAGACCTCATCATGATATTTCAGGTGGGCATGGAAAATGGTGACTATCTGTCAGTCTTCTGTCACGTTCTTCTGCCAGTTGCATATGAGGTGAGCCATTCCAAAAATTACCTTTTTCCTACCTAAAGGCAGGTGATCTATAAAATGTTTGGTTCAAGCATACAACTGTTTTTGATAGTTTTGCCCAGACTTAGTCTTGGTGTGTGCGGGATTTGACTCAGCCATCGGTGACCCAGAGGTATGACATATTTATTAATGTCATTATCTAATTACATGCATGCACTATAAACCTCTGCATCCACTCGCTTACTGTTATACTTACATTTAGGGTGAGATGTGTGCCACTCCAGATGTCTTTGCCCATCTGACTCACCTGCTGATGAACCTAGCAGGAGGAAAACTGTGTGCTGTGCTGGAGGTCAGGCCGCCCAGCCTATACAGCTAAAACATGGAAACAAGAAAACAGCCTGTTAATGTTCTGTTGTCTGGGAACTTGTGTTTTTGTGTTTTCCAGGGGGGATACAACTTGACTTCCCTCGTCCAATCTGTGTGTCAGACAGTCCAGACATTGCTTGGAGATCCTGTGCCGAGACCTGCAAGCCTCAAAAGTCCCTGTATAAGGTGTGCATCACAATCAGTCAAATTTGTGTTTCAAAGTTTGTGTGTTTTATAACTGCAGCAATTTAATTCTTCTTTCTCAGTGCACTTGAATCTCTTCAGTGTGTCCGATCAGCTCATAAGGCCTACTGGTCGTGCCTCAAACACGCAGGTAACCATAACAGAGCCTTTAGCAGAGCCTTTAAGGGACCTGAGGCTGCAGGAGTCTGATAACCTCATTTCTTTCTAACTTGTTTCCATCCTCAGTCAAACTGAGTGATGTAGCATCACTTAGCTGAGGGTTTGCTAGCTGTATTTCACGTTTACGTCCGTTTGAACTTCTCATCACTATAAAAGACATGGTCTCAAAACAGTTACTCCCTTCTTCAGCTGATCTGCCCGCCTCCACCATCAGCACCAGACAGATTAAATTAGGAGAAGGAGAAGAAACGACAGAGAAGGGAGAAGAAGAAGAAAAGGACGCGGAGGAAAAGGTGTGGCCTGAACCTCCAAAACGCGTCACTCCTCCAGTATGTGCTGCTTTAGTGCTCCCTGATGACGTGGCTTGCCCGGAGGGATGCGAATGCTTCAGCTTCTCAGAGGATCTTGACCCACTCTTAGCCAGCAAGTTAAGGTATGGATAAGTGGGTTGTTGTGGCTCATTTCAGTTCATGGTTTTCACCGTAACTGGGTTTGAAATCTTTTTTTTCTCTAAAACAAGGGAGAGTTTCCTCAGAGACGCAGATGACAGTACTGCTTTTATAACCCTCTCCACTCTTATAGCCCTGACAGAGAAAATGGAGAAGAATGAGGTAATGCCATAATGTTGTTTGTTTCTTTTATGTGAGTGCTATTATGATATCATGTCTTGTAAATACAGTTTGTGCTTTGCTGAGCTGCCTACATGATATAATTTTAATTCCCGGCTCTCAGATCTGCAGTGGCCTTGCACTGGTCCCTGACGTTACCAAGGCGATGACAAGCATTGTCCAGCACGTTACAACTGTTCTCAGCAACCGGTATAACAACCTCGACTTAATCAAATCTTACACCTTCTGCTCTTTTTAAATATCAGCTAGAGATTAAAAATGATTAGAAATATTCTTACAGGAAACACACACATACACAGAATATGCTTGGTCACTTTGCAAAGGAAATGCAGTCTAAACTATTGTAGCTCAGATTTGCACCTACAGCAAATTTAGAATCACCACTTAACCTAAATCCATGCATATCTGGGAGTTATTTGGAACTAATATTTTTATGTACTTTTTGGTGAAATAATCTAAATAAAATATCATTATCTTTCTCGTGTTGTGAACAAGTGAAGTCATTTTATTTATACAGACAGATTTTAGGACGTAACTGCAAAATTAGTAAAAAAATATCACTTGGAAGTGAAGATACTTGCAAAGCACAACTATGGCACAACTACAGAGGTGCAAGTTAACATGATAAATATAGCCTACTAAATATACCGCTGGAGTGCGCTTGTATATTGAAGTTTTATTAGCAAGATTGCAATCTGCTTTGTTAAAACTTGTCTTTATATATGCAGCGTTTTGGTCGTCTGTGTGGGTGACGGGAATGTCCCAAGCCATATTACAGAAGACAGGCGAGTATCATTTATGCTCTCTGTTTTAGTCTTAGTAAAACCAAACTCTAAGGCACAATTGATGCAATAAAACACACTATTTGTCCATAACGGCGAGGACAGCATGCTGAAAAAGTCTTTCTGTTTTCAGGGAAACACTTGTGGTGCAGATGGGCAGTGCACAGACTGAGGAACAGAGCTGCAAATATTACATTCGTGTGTGTCTGAAGAAGGTACTGCTCCTTGCTTTGTAATCACATTTAATATTTGCCAGAAATATACACTCACACATCTCGCTAGTCAGCATTAGCCCCCTTTCCTTTAAAACTGCATCATTAAATATTCAGAGTTTCTCAATTATTACACAGTTGCTAAGGATTTCTGGACAGAAACCTTTATGATACAGCTCTTAAAGGCGACTGAGATGTATTTTTCTGCATAGACAATTTGAGTAGGTTTTTTTTTTTTTTTGCTTTTGTTTTTTAAATGTGTTTAAATGCATTTGTTTGTTCACCCACAGGGCTGCAGTGACACGTCAGGGTTCACACAGGCTGTGTTTGGCCTCCTCCTGCCCCTTGGGTATGAATACGACCCCGGTCTTGTTGTGTTGGTTCGAATGCCAGATAGTGGAGTCAGTGACAGTTTGTGGCAACAACTAATTGGCCTACTGCAGAGCTTTGCACTTGGACATACACTGGTGGTACTACAGGTAAGAGTGCTGGGGAAGATTTCATAAAGGCACACTAGATGTCTTCAACAATGTAGAGCTGCCAGGCAGGAGCTCTGGAGATATATGGTTGGATGGATGTAGTGAAGGAGTCTTTGATGAAGGTAGTGGAGGATATACAAAGTGTTGGTGTGACAAAAGAGGATGATAGGGATAGGGTGATATGGAGGCAGACGATCTACTCTGACAACCCCTAAAGGGAGCAGCTGAAAGAAGAAGACAGTAGATGTCCTCTAATTTTGCTATATTGTGAAACCTTAAGAAGCATTTTAAGAGGAGTTGGCAGCATGTTTGCATACTTAGTGTTCAGTATTAATTCATTTACTTCTTAATTTCAGGAGGAGGAGAAGGCGCTTATCGGACTCACAGCATCCTCCCTCCTCGGTAACCCAGCCGCCTCTCTGAAGCAACTTCAAGCCCCGCTAACAGAAGACACGGAGGCCATAGAGAAGCTGAGACACAGGCTGCAGGCAGACTGGAAATTCCTTCAGACCACAGGTGAGTGCAGCAGCATCACATTTGAAATCAACATAAATATCCACAGATCTTAGAATAACTGCTACTGTATTAACGGGACTTTCTGTCTTCTAAAAACAGCACCACAAACTCAAAGAAGTGATGAAGACTGAGGATGGAGGGTGTCATGGACTTTTTGATACTTTATTTTTGGTAAATTATGACAGCAGTTGTCCTGCTGCTTAGAAATTATGCATGTGTTATAATATTCATTCAAGCAATATCACAATCAACGCCAGCTTTTGCCGTCTCATAAAAAAAAATCTATTCAATGACTTAAACAGTGTTTAAGTTATTTGGTAAGCTGGATTAACCTGTACTGTTGTATCAGCGTATGAGCGTTATCAGCCTTGTTGACTAAACAAAGATGATGACGTTTACAGATCTGCAGCTGACATTTATCTCTTTTGTCACAACAGTTTTCTGCTGGTTACATTTGGATTTTTTGAATTTTCATTTCTTTTATCAGGAAGTTCCACTTGGATCAAAATCAGTTTCACAGGAGACCTAGCCAAGTGCAAAGAGCTAATGAATTTTACAGCAATATAAAAATTATTTAAGCAATCACTGATCAAAATAGTTATACTTTCTTTTTTTTGTGCCATTCACATGATTGAATAGTTGACTGATTTTTGCTGTAAATTGAAATGTTGTGTCTTGTATAGCACACGTCATGTAATTTAACATGAAGTTTTCATAAGCAACTTTGATATTCTCTGTAATAAATGTTACATTTGTAAAAGAAAAAAAATGGCTGCCAAATAGTTTTTTTGTTTTTTTGCTTTTGTACTTTTTCGCCCCAAGGTATCAGTATTGTGGTTTGAACATCGGCATTGTATTGCTATCTTTCCTCACAGAGGTGTTGTTGACCACCAGGGAAGCTGTTTGAGTAGGCTTGCATGCACACTCTCAACCTTTGAGGGCACATTTAACAGTTTTTAGAGCCTTTCAGTCTTCATTCATTCAAGTAAGGAGACCTCTTTTCTGCTGGTCTATATATGTGTCGGCCCTGCAGTCCACTGGTGACAGGTCCAGGGTGTAGCCCTCTTTTGCTGGGTGACAGCTGGGAAAGACGTCAGCCTCCTCATGATCCAGAGTTAGATACAAACAGATGGGAAAGCTGACAGATAAATCACACTAACTATACAGTTCAAAGGTTTGGCATTGATCATAGAAAGGCAGATCTTATATATTGTATTTTAATGTAATTTTTCACCACATTTTACAAGCATAAATCTAGAATCTAACTTTTTATATTTACTTTAAGGTTATGTGTCTCCCCGTTCCTTTTTTCCTGTTGTAACAGCTGTGAAAGGTGATGTTCTGAAATGATCTCTGCATATCTTTGAATTCAGAGATCACCACAATTCTTTGTAAGCCGTGTTTCTTGTGAGACTCACAACAGAAGACTTTTGAGCCTCTCATCATGTGAGATAGAAATGGGTGAGTCATCTGATCACCTAAACTGGAAGTTAATTCAGTACAGTTTAATTAATGGGTCACATACATCCCAGTTTGATCTCAAGTGTGCCAGACCAGTAATACCATGTATAAAAAAACAAACAAAAGCCTCGTTTAATTTCTTGTTTCCTTTATTTCAATTTGAGCCGTAGCCAAGATTTTAAAACTGAAACCACAGGTGATCCATTTCCAGCTTCCACTGGCTCTGCTGTCATTACATTGTGTCTCACAGTTTAGCTGCAACTAAACAGTGGTACTTATTATTTTCATGAACAGTGATGTGTAAATCTGGAAACAGTTTTAGGTTTCCAATTTTCACTCCTGTGCAATGATACGATCACCACAAAATGAATAATTCGTTATATTGAGATAGGTAAAAAGAGTAATTTATTGGTTAACTCCAACGGCTTGGTACGGACGTTTTTTGGGGGGAGGCTATCTGTTGTGCCCCCCTCAAACCCATGGGATGACGCACACGTTGCTTCCCAATCCGACCTGCGGGTGGCGCTGTTGGAGAGCCGGCGAAGCAATGAAGGTTTTACTCACACGTGAATCAGTGGTTTGTGTAGATGCCCACCAACCGCCGCTCCTGCTGTTGTTTGCCTGTCTGTTGTCACTGTGATTGGACCGTTTTTCCTGTGCCTGAACGCAGCACAGGGAGGAGTGAGCCTTATTAACGGAGCACTGTGAGAGGGAGAGAGAGGGAGCTTAGGTACACAGAGACACACAAACATGTCCGGGGCTCCGACCGTGTCTACGAACCCTCAGACCGCAAAAATGAAAAAGGACGAGTCCTTTCTCGGGAAATTAGGAGGAACCCTGGTGCGGAAGAAAAAGTCCAAAGAAGGTGGGCCATTCGAAGTTTTGTTTTTCTTATTTTTGTTTTACATGATGGAAGATCCCCATTTTTCTTTTTCCTGCTCGTGTTTCTGTCCATGGTGCTGCAGTCTGCGCTATGGAAATATTCTCCCGTGGGCATCACTCGCAGCTGATTCACTGACTGTTCGCATGACTTCTAACAAGAGGTGTTCAGTGTTGCTTTATCCCGACTCGTGCTTCTTGTTCCCCTTGTTTATTGTAGCCAGTTGATAAATTCACTGATTTTAAGTTTAAACTGTGTTATTGTAGTTCAGATACAGTTAAAGACGTATACACGAGTCAAGGAAACCCAATTTATTTGTGATGAAGAGTGACACAAAGCTTCGCAGCAAGTCCACGGGCTTGGCACATGAGGCAAGTACATATAAATAGATCGCACACTAGACCGGAATCCAGGTTTATGAAAATAAACATGAGTATCATTGCTATTCTAGCAGGATTAGTCACAATTATCAACTGTTTTGTGATCTCCCACAACAGTCCCTGTGAAATTTAACGCTTGTGTGTGCATTACAGTGTTTGTGCTTTCTATGTGTGCTCTCCAGCCATGTGTTTGTAATCTCCACTCAAGGGCGGTCGCCAGAAGGCACACGGAGGCATTTTAATGGGTTAGGAGTCCCATTTTAAAGGGTATTTAAGACCCTCAAACCACTTTAATTTGCTTAAATATGCATAAAATGAAGCACATGGTGTCACTGTAAATACACAGAAAATAGTTCACAAAATAATTCACAGAAAATAGATTACGCGTTAGATCTTCAGTAAATTATTTTATTTATTACTTGTCAAGACATTTGATTAAGGAAGTCAGACTTGAATTTTGAAATGAAATTATGCCAAACTTTTTTTTAGAGAATTTGGCTATATTCCATTCAACACAGTGCAAATGGCTCGTAACTGAAAAACTAAAATGTACAAAAATGGTCCCAGGGCTCAGGAAGGGTTAAGCAAAAATGTCCAAAACCTATGTAGATCTGTTGTCTTCAATCAGATTCATGCGATTTTAGATGGAACACGTTTGCATTTTTGTGTCTGGTTAGACACTTTCTGCATCTTTCTTTATAACTCCCGTCCTAATAGTGGAGTAACTATTAGTTACAGTCTCAATGTACTGTATTTCATTGCTTACTTTTCACAACGAATAAAACGGTAAGTTTTAAGGAGGTTAAAAAAGAAAAAAGAAATATGCTGATGACTACTGAGGGAGTTAATTAGATGATAACTGAGAGGTGGAGTTCTGTGAATTACAGTAATAGTCCTGCTGTTTGAACTTGAGGTTAAAGCTTCAGCATATTCTGCTTCAGTGAGCTAGATTTGCTGTCCATCAGTATAACTTGCACAACCAAGCAATCATTTCTCACAAGTAATTTATATATTACTTTGTTTTTGGTTTTCAGAGTCATACTGCTCAGATTTCATGGTTGCTGTGCCATTCCTGATTTTTAGCATCCATAGGAGATTGGTAAAGAGTAAAGAGAAAGCTGCAAAGCAATGTGACAGTTAACTTATAAAAGCTCCAGAACCTCACATTAATTTCACCAACACGCAGCTCTCATTGCTACATGTGATGACTCTTTCAGATGTGGACAGCCAATCCAATAAGCCACAGAACCAGTGCCTGCAGTTCTTGCAGCTTGTGAGAGCGCAGTGCCCCTGTGTGGTCAGTGGCTATTAAAGCTCACATAAAACGCAGTTCTGTGCAAGGGAGGCAGTCATAGTGACGTTTGAAGGGAATATCAGTATAACAAAAGAAAGGCATGTGAAGTTTGTGTTGCTAATGGAGCGCAGTGTGTAACTGGGGCTTCTGTTACTTGCGGGTGTGACGCTTTATCTCCCTTAAAGAAAACGCCCAGCAGACTAGTTGTTGCTGGAAAAATGCTTCACTTCTGATGAATAATTAGCGATGGGAGTTTGCACTCCTCAGCACCGCTTCCTCTTACTCAATTAAAAGATGTTGCTTAAGGCGATGTAATGCAACGTGTACTGTAAATAAAAAAAATTGGGGGGAAAAACAGAGAGAGAGAGAGAGAGATGGTGCTTCTATAACACAATATAAAGTTGTTGTTGTTGTTGTTGTTGTTGTTTTAAATTTTGATGGGAGTGGTCTGTTCCAGGATCAGATTTAGCTGCATGAAAATGTGTATTTAAATGTGTACCATTGAACTCATTGGCGCACATATAAATACATTTATATTTGTAGCAACATGCTAAATGACTGTGTTTTTAGGGAAGTGCACTACATTTTATTTGCAGTAAGCTCCATGCGTTTTAGTTTTACAGTTCATGGTTTTAAAGATTTCCATTTGAGTTATCCCAATCAGGTAAAAATTGCATTGTAAGCCTCAACCTATCCTTAACCTCAAACAGGTCACTGTGGATGTATTTAAGAGCTAAATACTATGCTTTGCACCACCATCACCAAAGCACCAATTTAGGGAATGTTATTGTGGAATAATGGAAGTCCTTCCCTTCAAAAGAGTTTAGATACTTGAAGAATCAATCCCGGGGTGTTGTATGTGGATAGTTAATATTGGCTCATAGTCCTGCATTTCTGGAGCTGGTCTCACACAGAACAAGTGTGTCTTTATTCCTTGATAAGCTGACAGGAAGTCTGTTTTTCACTGACAAGGCTACTTCCTTTTGTCAGCATAAGGCATGTTGTAACAATGATAGTTAAGTGAATAGGGAATGAGAAGACTGTGTCACATCCTTGTTGTCGTAGGATGGATGCTGACAACAGTAAGTGATCAGTGTTTCTTACCAATGTGTTTCAATTTTCTTTATTTCCTCTTTTTTTAATTTTTAAAAAGCACATTTTTTATAACGTATATTTATATATTTTTAAAGTGCAGCTTATACAAAACTGCTAAACACAGAATATATTTAGCATAATGTTGATTTGCTTTTAGAAATATCATTATATTTGCTATTTAAAAGTTTAGCGTCCACAAAATGTATTTTATGTTTCAAGCAGTTGTGCAAGTACTTGATCAGGGTGGCTCGTTCCTGTAGATCCTGTTGCATAAAGACTTGAAGGATACAGCAAAAAAAAAAAAAAAAGTGTATTTATAAGTTTCTTAATAGGAGCTTTTGCAAAATGTCGTTCAACAGTGCACAGTTAGTACCAACATGGGGATTGTTAAAGTAATTCAAGCACTACAGTACTCATTGGAGAGTGCTGAAAATGTCATTTTCTTCTATAAAAGTGGCTCGTTAATATTGTCTCATATGCTACATTCACTAAGAGTTGGCAGATGTATGCTTCTGCTAATATGTTGTTCCTGAAAAAATTATCCTGGATTAAATAGCTTTGGACTTCCTTTTACCTTTTGACCTTTTCTTTAATTAGAAAAAGAACACGCTAACATCCTTATAGCAGGAGAGAAAATTAACAGAACAGCTCAGGAGGAGCAAGAAGAGGTATATGCAAGTGTAGACAGAGTAAATACAAGTAAATAAAACGTGTAGTTTATTGAGCTAAATAGTTGAAATTGTCATCTTTAATATCCATAGAAAGAAGCCGCTGAAGCGAGCTCAGTGTGATCTCCTTGCTGCTGTTGCTCACTGGTGCCTGTGCTGTTGTAAATAACCAGAGCTATATTTAAGGCCCAGTCTGTCCTCTCCATACTGCCGCATTATTTATATCTTTCCCCTGTGAGTCAGTAGAACTCCACCCCCCCTCAGGGAGTTGTGGAGCCACACAAGTCGATTTCAGTCTGCTTTACGCTGTTATTTTTGATGGAGGCTGGTTATCCATATGACAGCTTTTTGTTTTCTTTTAATTTAAAGCAAAAGAAATTTCACCATGTGCTTCTGCTGATTTGAGTGATCACTGTTCCCTGTTTGCATGGCGGTTTGCAGTATAGCAGATTTTTTTCTCGAATACGTCCAGTGAAGCTGGCGTAAGATAAACGTTCTTGACTGCAGGCTTTGTTTGCATTGAATTAGTGTACTGTTAACAGACAGTCACTGCCTGATTGATAATCTCCTACATTACAACAGGCTCCGAATGAGCCTGAGAATCGAACCCTGAAACCAGTGTACTAGTTCTTATGCTGTTGTGAAAAGATTAGACTGTAACTAGTAACCTTTAGTTACTGACCAGTAGACAAAACATTTTAGAAAATGCTCTTTTAAGTGTTTAAACACTATGCTGCAGTTATAATACAGGTTGCACATTACAGTAAATTAGTGATTGTAATACCTCATCGGTCATCCTTTGTCTTTGTCCATGGTTTAATATCCCAGTGGCAGCCAGTGTGTCGGGATGATGTGGTGGGTTTAGGTCCACTGTGGTGTCTTTTTTTCTGTTCCACACACACACACACACACACACACACACACACACACACACACACACACACACACACACACGGACATTACGTTCAGCCTCTCCTGTAACTGGACCGCATAGGTGGGGTGGAGGGTTGTGACAGAAATACACGTGATGACGCCCCTGACGCTCAGCTGCACCGACTGCAATTCACACACTCTCACACACAAACACACACTTATATACACAATTGCTGCGCACACATACACTCCTGATTTTTCTACCTTCCCTCACTGCCATTCGGACCAAATCGGTTGATTTCTTGATTTGTTGTGAGGACATGGCGGGCCTCCTGTGTGGGACCAAGAGGAAGCAACAAGGTAATGTGAATTTCATGCTGGAGTTTAGGGAAGCTGGATGTGGGAAAGGGGAACCAGAACCTGTTACCTTAGTGCAGTGTTGGTTTAAATGCAGCAGCGTGCTGTTTCGGTTGTTACAAGTATTTTTACTTTTCTGTATAGATCTGCTGCAGTAATTGAGTTATCTTTAATAATCTGACCATTTTAAACAGAGATTTTCTTTTTTTGGTGTGACTGTAAAGCAACTAAGCTGTACCCAAAAGCAGCAGCAATGGAGCCAGAGGGACACGAAAGGAGGAAGTAGCACAATTATGATAAAATGCAGCAAAGCAGTTCTGTAATTACAAAGCAAACTGCTGATCTGCAGAGAGATTCAGCCTTTTATCCAGTTATCGGCTCTTGTGAGAAGGCTGAATCAGATAATAAAGCTGCAAGGACCCTTCCTCCTGGGCTAATTGTGTTTATCCTCCCTTCACTCATGCTTTGAAGTTATCATTTTGTTCAGATTGTAGCACGCTGCTGCACATTTTGTTTAATTTTATTCTCAATTTGAGAAATTTGTCCAATGCTTCTAATATGAAAACCTTAAAGGGCAGACAGGTTTTTTTTGTTCTCATGTTTTCCTCAGCCATCCTGAGCTGCTTTATAAACAGTGAGTCGGTGAGGTGACAGATTTGAGACCACTGATTGTGGTCCTGCCTTTTGCGTGGTTTAGAAAGTGAAATTGCAGAAAGATAAAAGGCAATGTGGCCATTAGGGCTAAAAAGCCTTTAAATCCCTGGAGAATCACAGTAGCCGGGAGTGAAAGCATCTTAGAAGAAATTGATTTTATTAAAAGCTAGACTCAAAGTGTGTGTTATTTCTAAGTGTTGGAGTCCCTGCTTGTTTTAATTAGCTGGAGTGATCAATTTTCCCCAACCCAATTTAAAAAACAAAAAACGCAACAGCTTACTCTAAAATTAAGATGTAAAGTAGGGGTTCTAGCTTTTTCCTAATGAATAAAAGTACAAAGAGTAAAAATGAGAAAGTTACAGATGTGTGACACCTGTGCCACCAGCTCCAAGTCAAATCAATTTCAATATTTGAAACCAAGAAAACGTCTTTCAAAGCTTCTTACGAAACGGCGAGGATAAGATTGAAGGAATAGTCTGTCTGTAAATTCATATATTGTTCTTTCATCAAATCTCAAACTGTCAAAAAAAAATCTAATGTTTAAAAGTGATAAGTCAAAACTGTGTGGAAGTGAAACTATTGCCTAGACGACTGAACAGATCATTAGAGGGGCGGAGCACACCCAGCAAATAGAGACCAAACTGGCACCACGCTTTCCCCATGAATTTTTGTGGTGATCCAGGATTACTGGGTTACTACTTACCAGTAACCCTGACAAGTGTTTGCTTTCTGCTCTCTCATTCGCTCCTCCTTTTCTTTCTCTCCCAGAGTCTTTGCACGTCTCATTGTCTGTCGGTCTACCTTCTGTACTGTCTGTTTGCCAGAACGTTTTACAGGTTTTACAGTTTTTTTGTGTGTTGTTCTTTTTCAATAAGTGAGTGATCTCCATGAGGAGGGAAAGAATGCCATCAATGCCCCCTTGCTTCCCTCAGGCACAGACATCCATCCAGAAGATACACTGCTGGGTATGTACATAATAACCACATGCAATCACCGCTAATAATATAATATATGACGTAACCTTTATTTGTGTTCATTTCGGACTTAATCTTACTTCAGTGCAAAAACAAAATGCTGTTTTTGCTGCTGGGTGTCAGAGGTTACTGGGGTTACAAACCATAATATGAATATGTTGACACATGTTGACTAATGGGGAGTTTGACAGTGAAGCAGCAGGAAATGAAAGTGGGTGGAGTGGAAACGCCTTTGTCTTCACTGTGAATCACTGTTGACAGGAGTGTGAGGGTGAACACTGTATATTCAATTTTTGTGGCTTGAAGTTTGTACTTGTGTGAGACATTATTATGCCTACAATTGAAAAGCTGTTAAAACATTTAAAGTTGGAAAGAAGAAAAATTATATATGCTAGTATAAACAATTATTTTGTTTTCCACAGAGGAAAATGCTGAGAGGATCATGTTGGACCCAACATCAAGGGAAAATCCTAAATTTAAAGATCTCTTAAAGGTAGATTTGGTTTAACCTTCTGTGCATAAGCATCTCTGCATTGATTCAGTGCGATCAGAACAATGACAAAATCATGCGAGAAGAACAAGAGTACAGAAACTGTTCAAAGTTCGATTGTATTCTGATGTGCATCCAGGTCCTGATCGACTGGATCAACAGTGAGTTGGAGGAAGAGAGGATCATAGTCAAGGACCTAGAGGAGGACTGTTATGATGGACAAGTACTCCAGAAGTTATTTGGTGAGAGTGATTCCTCTCAAAATCACTGATCATGATTTACAATATTTGCAGTTTTAGAAAATATCAAATAAATGCGCTCTGTCAGCACTGAGTGTATTGAAAATGCAAAGTTTAATCATAAACTTTCATCTAACATCAAACTTACAACAGCACAACATTAATGCTAGAACTAGCTGCACTAACACAAACAAAATATATCACAATTATGGATGGTGTAATTGGCTGGTTGTTGCAATCTGTTGCTTTAGTTAAACTATGCATTTTCAATAAACCAAACATTGGTTATATTCGAGAGTTTCCTATTGCATGATGATTTCTTATTGAAGTAGTACTGCAGTGTTATCTTCTAATGGTGACAGTATAAATTTGGGGCAACTGCTAATGTGATTTAGCGCTATATAAATAAAATTGAATTGAATAAAAAAAAACAGCTGAATTAATACCCACTAAAGTTATATTATCCTGGTTGAGCATTGAGCATGAATGTTGTTCAGTTCAGTTCAGTTCAGTTTAATTTAATTTAATTTAATTTAATTTAATTTAATTTAATTTAATTTAATTTAATTTAATTTAATTTAATTTAATTTAATTTAATTTAATTTATACAGCACCAACTCACAACAACAGTTGCCTTAAGGTGCTTTTTATTGCAATTTAAAGACTCTACAATAATACAGAGAAAAACAAAGAAAACCCCAACAGCTCACTATGAGCAAGCATTTTGGCGACAATGGCAAAGAAAAACTCCCTTTTAAGAGGAAGACAGCTCTCCCAGAAACAGGCTGAGGAGGGGCAGCTGTCTCCTGCCACTGGTTGGAGGGGAGGAGAGGAAGACAGGACAAAGACACACTGTGGAAGACAGATTACTAACAACTGATGATTAAAGTGTAGTAACTAGTGTGTAAAGATATTGTGGGTGAGAGAGGGGGAAAAAAGATGAGTGAAGAAGAAACATTCAGTGCATCATGGGAAGTCCCCAGCAACCGTGGCCTAATTCAGTGTAACTAAGGGAGCATTCATCGTCACCTCATTCAGACCTAACTATAAGCTTTATCAAAAAGGAAAGTTTTAAAGCCTAATCTTAAAAGTAGAAAGGATGTCTGTCTCCTGTATCCAAACTAGGAGCTGGTTCCACAAAAGAGGGGCCTGCCGGCTGAAGGCTCTGCCTCCTATTCTACACTTAAATACTCTAGGAACTACAAGTACGCCTGCAGGCTATGAACAAAGTCTCCTATTGGGGTGAAATGATACCCTGTGGTCTTTAAGATAAGATGGGGTCTGATTATTTTTATGTTGTTATTATGTGATGAGAAGTATCATAAATTCAATTCAGGATTCTGCTTGTAGAAACATTTTTGTGAACACTTTATAAACATTAACATCTCTAGAGTTACACTATAGTAAAATACATGTTTAATATACTGTGTTAACAACATAAACATTCCTTTGTTGCCTGAAATGTGTCTTCTTCATTGTGCTGCAGTGTCTAGTAAGGTCTTTGGATCCCCCCTTGTGACTGGATTCTGTCATTACAGTATAAAACTGTTAAACACTAACAAATCAGCATTTCAACTAATTGTATAACAGTTACAATATCTATCTATCTATCTATCTATCTATCTATCTATCTGGGGTGCAATGATACACAAAATTCACGGTTCGGTTCGATACTTTGGTGTCACGGTTCGATATTTTTTTCGATACAAAAAAATGTTCATGCCTTTTTAATTTGTCATTTATTAAAATTATAAATATATATTTTAACTGAAAAGTACAGTTTTTAAATTTAATGTTGCTGAAACAACAAAGTAATAAAAAATAAATCTATCTGATTGAGGAATCACTCATCTTTGGAAAAGAGAGTTTATTACAGAGAAATGTCTCTTTCCAAAATAAAAGCTATACTATCCGCTTCTTCTGGGCTATATTCTCAGCAGCATATTAAACATATCAGGTCCCCATAAGGAGAATCCTGTGCTAACAGCTGTCTAAATGACTCTGGTAAAGTTTGTAGCATGCGTGCTTGTTGTTATTGTCTGCTTCCACTTGTCTTTGCACTAGGATGCTATCGGAGTAAATGTGCAGTCATATTCGTTGTGTTCCCACTAGTGCTGTCAGCGTTAATCTGAAATGACGTTAACGGCACAACACGGAAAATCTCGGTTAACGAGCTATAGCGAATCGCCCGTGCGTGGGGCTGGACGGCCAACACGTTAACGAGCTAACTGTGCTAACGCAGTAGTTCTCACTAATGTAACTGAGCATTGCGTGGCACATCCGACATACTGTTTTACTTTTGTCCATGACGGTTACCTTCAGGGTCATGCTTCACATGAAGACCAAAATAGTTCCAAAGGCCAGATCTGAATGAGGGTGGGGGAGGTTCAATTTGCCACGTTGCCACGAGCTTAACTTCTGTCTCGCTAGCTTGCACTCAGTGGATCTGCACTCGACAGTGCAGCCTAGGCGGAGTAGTCGAACGCAGATCCACTGAGCGCTCAACACAGACAGCATCGTCAGAAGAAAAGTTGATAAAATAAATTAAAAATTTTGTATTGTTCGATACATATGCGTACCGAACCGAAAGCACTGTATCGAACGGTTCAATATCGATACGAGTATTGTTGCACCCCTACTACCTACTATCTATCTATCTAGATAGAAGCAGTTCAAACAAAATGCATACATAATTGCATATGTTCCTGAAGTGTTAAGAACAACAGTTAAAATGCACAGCAAGAAAATATTTTCTGTGAATTTTGATGTGTGATTTCTTGCATTTAGTTTTCACGCTCCTTTCTCACTTTGGTTCTTTGTGAAAATTTAGCCTCACAGAGTTAGTCTTCATTTATAGATCCACATTGTTGTCTGCAAAGGATATTTCTGTCTATTTATTTCATTTTTTTTTAACTAGACCTAATCTGTTAGCTTCTAATTTTTCGATGCTTTCATACTTTTCTCTATGTGGTAAAACACAACTTTTTCCTGTTTTTGCGACAGAAAAGTTGTCAGGCAGAAAGCTGAACGTGGCGGAGGTGACGCAGTCAGAAATTGGCCAGAAACAGAAGCTTCAGACGGTGTTAGAAGCTGTCAACGATGTGCTGAGGCCTCATGGCTGGACCGTTGAGTGGAGTGTAGACTGTGAGTTTTTGTGCTGACTTCAGTGATATGCATGAATTACAGAACTCTTAAGGAACATAGAAAACATCTGAAGCATTAGAGGTTGATATATTTGGAATTTTCATCATCTTTCATCAGATGTTCACTTCCTAACAAAAGTCTTTCAACTGCATCCATCCTAAGATATGATAATCACCATGAGTCATCATCATCATTAGGATTTTATTCTCAGACTTTGAAAGGCTTCTGTCAGAGCCACAGAAAAGATTGTAAAATCTGAATAATACTCCCCCTCACAAGAGACAATATGTGAGTCCATCAGCACTTTTAGTTTGTGTTGTTAACAATGACTTTACTACACCAAGTCGTGCTTTATCCTTTGTCAGCTGCAGGTTTTCGGTGTTTCTTTTTGAAAAGTGGTGTTTTTTCAAAAGTTTCAAAAATTGTTTACATTTTTATGTGAACTCGCTCTTTGAAAGAGGGTTTAATCTTCACTTTATTTATTTTTACAGCTATCCACTCAAAGAACCTGGTGGCTATCATCTATCTTTTGGTGGCTCTCGCTATGCACTTCCAGGCCCCAATCAGGCTGCCCGAGCACGTCTCCGTACAGGTGGTGGTGGTCAAGGTAAAGTCTCCCATCAGTTTCCCTACATCTGTGTCCCTCCCTGAGCCTGGTTTCTTCCTGTTAAAAGGGAGTTTTTCCTTCCCTCTGTTGCCAAGTGCTTGCTAATGGGGTTCTTTTTCTCTTTGTATTATTGTAGGGTCTTTATGTTACAGTATAAAGCATCTGGAGGTGGCCATTGTGATTTGGTGCTATATAAATAAAATTGAATTACACTAAATTGAGTTACAACCAAAATAAGAGAAAATGGAAACAAGTAGAGATTTGTTTTAAAAATCACAAATAAATCATTAGAAATTGTTTTGATGGTATCTTACATCAACTAAAGAGCTGTGTAAAAACACAAATAGCCAAGACCAATCCAAAATATGATACAATGAGGCATGTGACAGCTGTTTCTATCTCTCTTCATCTTTCTGTCTTTTTTTTTTTACTGCCCATGTGATTATCATAATGGTGTATCATCAAATGTATTTATTCTCTCATGTAATAATGTAATCAGTAGAATTTATCGAATGTCTGTGCAGAAACGAGAAGGCATCCTACAGACAGCTCTAATGACCAAGGAGCTGACGAGCACCACAGAGTAAGAGCTGATTCTTAGTAGTTATGCTTCTAAGTATTACTAGCATCTGATGCATTGCATCATAACTGGAGGCTAGAAAACGAGGTGCACAGAGAAAAAGAATTGTTGTTGATATTTTCTTCTCATTTTTTGTTTTTCAGAATGATGATGGGAAGATTTGGTGAGCTTCTGAACACATCTCTTTAACACTGTGGAAATACTGAACTTCATTTATTTAGCATTTATTATTTTTGTTAAAACAATCATTATCTTGGGAAAATGTTCAATTATTTTTATAAATGAAATATTAATAGCTCAGTAAAGACTTAGCCTGGCTCCAGCCTTTACCTCAGGGGTGGGGAACTCCAGGTCTCAAGGGCTGGTGTCCTGCAGGTTTTAGATATCACCCTGGGTCAGCACACCTGAATCAAATGACTAGTTCATTACCAGGCCTCTGGAGAACTTCAAGACATGCCGATGAGGTAATTTAGCCATTTAAATCAGCTGTGTTGGATCAAGGACACATCTAAAACCTGCAGGAAACCGTCCCTTTAGGCCTGGAGTTCTCCCACCCCTGCTTTACCTAATGGAAATCATACTATATGAGAGTCATAAACAAGCACGTTTTAGTTTGCTTTCAAGGAGGCAGGCTTATATTTTTTTGAAAGTGGTCTTGAGTAATAGTTCTCCAGGCTTTCTGGATGTCTTTCAAGGTTTTTCTTTGGACACTGGCTGCTGTTTCACTCATTTGTAGTCCAGACGTAACCAGTTTGAGGTCGCTGTAGATCAGCAGGTAGAGCAGGTCCTCTACTAATTAGAAGGTTAGTGGTTTGAGTCTGCATGCCAAATATCCTTAGGCAAAATACTAACCCCAAGTTGCTCTCTGATGCATCCATCAGTGTGTTAGATGAAAAGCACCTAGACATAGAAAAAAGGTCTTGAGTGAATGAGGCATGTTGTATAGAGTTCAGATATAGTAACAAACGCTATATAGGAACCAGTCCTTTTACCAATTTCAGAGGAATGTATTTGTTCTTTTTAGTGAATAAAAAGCAAGTACATTAGTTAATATTAGTTGTTTAAGACAAACAGATGAATCATTCAAGTTTTTTTTAAAAAGGCACCTAACTAAGGGATGAGCTAGTGGTGTGTCTACACATATCAGACAACTCAGCAAAGAAACTATTTTAAATTTTATCTTTAGGGAAATTTTTGCTAGCAGCCTGTTACATAAACACATAATACAAAATAATATTCTTGGACCAACAATGTGTTTCCAAAAGAGCCATTAATTGAAAACATGACATATCTGAAGTTAAAAAAAAAACTGTTCAGAAACTGGAAACGAGGAGGACAAGAGGAGAAATGACAGGCCTAAAAATGATCTACAGGAGATAAACATGACTGAAAGTCATTTCCTTTAGAAATGGCAAAAATCCAGCAAAAACCTTAGCGATGCATCTGGACTTTCAGTTGATCCATCTGCTGTTCACTGAAGCCTTCTAAAATGGTCTGAAACGGAGGGGTGGCTGTCAAGAAGCCATTCTTCAAGAAGCGAAACAGAGATAAAAGGCTGAGGTGTGCCAGATGACACAACTACTGGACTGAAAATCAGGGGATATGGGTCTTATGGAGTGATCATTTCAAATATCTAATTTTTGGTTCAGATTATCATCACTATATGCGGAGGAAGTAAGGAGAGAGGTAAAACAGTGAGTGTCTACAGACATGTGACAGTGGAACATCAGATTTTGATTCACAATGCGGTAGCATTTGTAAAGTTTCTGATTGGCAACAGCTTCATTTTCCAGCATGACAATAATCTCAAACACACTACCAGTGCAGTAAAAGCATAAAAAATAAAATAATAGATCGCTATTACTCATGGATTGGCCTCCTCAGAGCTTGGGCTGCAACACTCAACACAAGAACAGAACAAAAGGTAGCGAGTCAACATCCAAAGAGCTTTGAACGTCTTTCTAGAACCTGCAGAACTATTGCTGAAGAATAGTTAAAGAAATGACAAGAAAGCTGCGTAAGAGAGTTCAGGCAGTGATATCAACCAGTGATATCCCAAGCCTGTCCATAGGCTTGGGATTATAGATCTGGGCTTAGAGCTTAGATTATCATTGATGATGAGTTCGGCCTTATGTTAATCACAGTAGAATAGGTCAAAACATGACAGTAATAAGTTTTAAGTAAAAATTAAACAAAGAAGACTCTTAATAGCAAAAGACAGACAGGCAACAGACCTTTTGACACCATATTCCAATCAGATCTCCTGATCTAAACCAATCAGCTAAGGTCTATACATAGAGGTGGGAGATTATAGCGGTATCTGTCTTCTTTTTGACATGGTTGACAATTCCTAAAATATGAAACCGTTTAAACACTTTTAACCGTGATGTTTTTTTCTCTTCGCCACAGAGAGAGATGCATTTGACACTTTGTTGGATCATGCACCTGACAAGCTTAACGTGGTAAAAACGGTAAAAAAAAGGATACCTTTCCTTCCTACAATAATAATGTCTAGGACTTGCATGTGTTGGCAGTCATGTTGTAATACTTAATAATGATCTGAATGTGCTTCCAGTCACTCATCACCTTTGTGAACAAACACCTAAACAAGCTGAATCTGGAAGTTACTGAGCTGGAATCTCAGGTAAAAAGATTTCTGTAGAACCTTTGGCCCTTATTATCAAAGTCAAAGGACAATCTATGAATTTTTCATGCATGTTTTATCCTTGGTTCAGATTGTGATTTTCATATAATATAATATTTATTTGAGCAGAGTGTGCTTGTTTTTTATTTTAAAGAATGTGCAATATTCGTGTGTGTGTGTGTGTTTCCAGTTTGCTGATGGAGTTTACCTGATTTTACTGATGGGGCTGCTGGAAGACTATTTTGTCCCACTGTATAACTTCTTCCTCACGCCTGAGAGTTTTGAGCAGAAGGTGATTTCAGATTAAAAAGTCAAAATAGGATTTTTAGCAGGTGATGAAAGTCGCTTTTAACTGCCATTTTTATTTCCCCTCTAAGGTCCACAATGTGGCATTTGCCTTTGAGCTGATGCAGGAAGGAGGCCTAAAGAAACCCAAAGCCAGACCAGAAGGTATTTGTTGTTGTATTACATAATCGCATAATTTACAGGGTTAGTATTGTTGATCTGCTACAGCAGCAGTAATTTTAAAAGTTGTCCAGTAGGTGGAAACCTTGTCTTACACTCTAAAACTGGATAGCTGCTGCTGAGTTAGTTCAGCTCTAAGTTGCATTTTGTAGTCATATCCATATCTTTTATTAGAGATTAAAGGAAATTAAAATGAATTGAATAAGACTTTATTGCTTTATGACCAAAATATGACAAATGATTTCCTTAATTTGTCATATTTTAGTCTTTTGAAATCATTAAGGTCTGAATTTGGTTAAAAAACGTATTCATTATGTTATCTGATACAGCGGATTGATCACTTGAACAAAATTTAAGGTGAAGTCTTCCACTGAGCATTGCAACGGTTCCTTCTTTCCATTGTGTTGCCATGCAGAATTCCTCTTTGTGTTGAATTTAAATTTGACCAATAGTATTTTTTTTCTTGTTAATTTAGTTGCACAGCTTTTGCAGTCTTTGCAGCTGTAGCTGAAGAATTTCCCTTCAGTGATTAGTCAAGGTTTTTTTTAACTCCTGTTGTAAAGAAAAAAATCAATGAACAAATTCATGAATTAATGAAATGAATGAATAGCTATAGCAAGCCTGCATAGGCTTGTCGGATACTGCAAATTCACAAATACTGCATATACACCATACTCCACTTCATTAGATACACCTGTTCTGCTGCTTGTTAACTCAAATTGCCAATGACATGGCAACAACTGAGTGCATTTAGAAATGTAGACAACCAAGACAACCTGCTGAAGTTCAGTGGGGGGAAAGGGTGATTTAAGTGACTTTGAACGTAGCATGGTTGTTGGTGCCAGACAGGCTCATCTGAGTATTTCAGAAACTCCTGATCCCCTGTAATTTTCCCACACAAACATCTCTAGGGTTTATGCAGAATGGTCTGAAAAAAAAAAAAAGAAAGTACATTTCTGATGCCAGAGGTCAGAGGAAAATCTCCAGACTGCCTCGAGGTGATAGGAAGGCAACAAATTTGGGATAAACAGCATTAAAGCATAAATGCCACAGCTTCCCTGAGTGTTGTTGTTGAGCATGTCTATCACGTTATAACCAGTGTCTACCCTTCTTCTCACGAGTGCCTCTAGCAGGATAACGCACCATGTCACAAAGTTCAGATCATCTCAAAGTGACAATGAGTTCAGTGAACTCAAATGACCTCCACAGTCTCGATCTGTGCACCTTTGCAATGTGGTGGAACAGGTGACTGACATCATGGATGTGTAGCTGGCAAAACCTGAAGCAGCTGTGTGATGCTATCATGTCAATATGGACCAATCTCTGATCTCTGATGAATGTTCTGGCACTGCGTTGGATCTATGGCATTAATAATTAAGGCAGTTCTAAAGGCAAACGGGGTTCAACACAGTGCTAGCAAGGTGTACCTAATGAAGTGACAGGTTAATGTAGATATTGAAAGACACAGTTGAGCAAAAAAACCTTGATATCTGTGTTTAGAGGCATACCTTATTCAAGCATTTACTGCACTGCGCACAGCATGCAGTATAAATGCTCTGATCAGTGTAAAGGTTGTCGTTTCCACATCTGTGGGTTCATTGTAAACAAGAGAGGAGGCCCCAAACAGGGAAAGCTGAATGTTCAGTTTCTGTTAAGGCAGGCTAGTTTGGTAAATTCTAATAATCAAATAAGCTCTTATGTAGAACACGTGATGCTTGCAGAGAGAACAGAAAGTCCTTTTGTGCCTTTGAATCTCTTTGTAAGAAGTAATACATCATCTAAGGATAATTTGCAAAGTTTTGGGAGATATTTTAAGCACCATTTAGTTTCCAAAATTACAAATAACCTTTTGAGGGAAACAGTCTAACAGCAATGATAGAACTGGCTCCTTTTCATTTTAAATCTGATTTTATGGTAGCATAGCTATTTATTTTGTTCTTCAGTATTCCAGCCATCCAATTTTTCTTATTAAGATAATTATCAAACATGCCAAGACAAGGAAATCGTTTTCTTCCCCAAACCAGTTCGGGGACACCAGACTTCAATAATCTTTGCTTTTTCTTTTCTAGATGTCGTCAACCTGAACCTGAAGTCCACCCTCAGAGTCCTTTACAATCTATTCACCAACTACAAAACCTCTGCATGAGCTTTTCCTGTCTTTAACGCCTGGCATTACCCTGAACACTGCCCTGTGCCTGCACTGATATTATACATTACAGTCTGGACACTGTAGGAGACCAACTGGGACTGAAAGTCATCATTATGTGGGACTTAAAAAGCCCCAGGGGGTCTAGCCAGAAAAAAGGCTCTGAACGCTAGTATTTAATCTTCCCCAAATGTCAGTATTTATTTTTCCCTCCTCGAATGTTAACTGCAACCCAGGAAACTCTGCAACCTTTAGCCCTGCATTTGAATACATAGCAATCACGGGGAAATGTTAAAACTGGAAAACGTTTGTGTGTCATACTGAACTCATTACGCTCCGTCGTAGATTATTATAAAAAATTATAAAATGCTGTAATATATTATCAAGTGTCTCAGAATGCTTTTCATAAATATGAATGTAATCATTAGCTATTTTCTTTGAAAAGAATTTGATGAGTATATCGGAAATTTTCGTGTCCATAAAATCCAGAAAAATTACACATTTTCTGTTTAACCTTCACAAAAAAAGTTTTATGTAGAAAGTTTGGTCTGTGAGGTTTAGGAGAAAGGTTTCAAGTTGACAACATATTGTCATTTAAGGCTAAATATAGAACACCCTATAATAAAATACACAGAAACTGAGAAAATTACCTAAAAATGAAGAAAATACATCCATGGTGCCTTTGAATAACCTTTATTTAATCCATTATTTGTTCTTGTATAAAATACAAATAAAAATTTGTCATTAAACAATACAGCATACTGTAATTATATATAAATTATATTTTGTTTTGAATATTTGCAGTCTGTAGATGATAAAACTTTACAATTAAATAGCTCAAATTGTTAGAATCCAACTGGACCTTTCTTTGTATGTCCGCCTGGTACTCCAGCTTCCTCCCACACTCCAAAGACATGCATGGGGTTATCTTAATTGGTGATTCTAAATTGGGCATAGGTGTGAATGTGAGTGTGAACAGTTGTCTGTCTTTATGTGTTAGCCCTGGAACAGATTGGCAACCCATCCAGGGTTGTTGGAGAGGCTCCTGCCCCTTGCAACTCTGAATTGAATATGGAATTAAGAAAATGGATTAATGAACAAATACATTTAAAAGCCACAAAAGGATGGCAGGAGGTGAAAGCAGCTATCTTGGTGTCAGCAGCTGGTTTGTGGCCTGTCGTTTTAAAGCCTTGAGTTTGGTGTTCCAGCTGTTGCCATCTTGGCACCAGATGTGATGAGGGAGCCATGGATGTGCCTGAGAGCCAGGAGACACTGAAACCTTATCAGTTACAAGTAAGTGAGACCCTAACAAAGTTTTAACTAAGTACTGAATAATTTTGCCTTTGCTTTTGGATGATGTGTGTACTGTGTTATGCTGCTTCCAGTGTTTAAGTAATTTGAAAACCTATTAAACCTTTTAAAATTCTAAGAATTCAGTAAGAAGATCTTTGCAACTCTTCTTTATGCATGCAGTCAATTAGCTTAGCTTCACTCAGACTGAAACAAGGAAACAGTTGAGAGAAGCATGTTGAATATCCTGAGGCAAGATGCTGAATCCCAAGTTGCCCCCAACCAATTCACTGGAATGAGAGAGTGTTAAGTTAAAGGTTCTTTGCTTCACATAGAAAAAACCTTGTCTTAATGTGTGTGTGTCTGTCTGTCTGTCAATGAGCCTCTTAGTAAGAGACTGCTTCGAGTGCTCAAATAGAATAGAAAAGCACCATATAAGTATAAGTCCATTTACTAGTATTTGTTTAACAAAGCTAGGCCTAAATCCAGAAACAGTGTGTGAAAAAGTAAGAACTAATCTTATGTCATTTTGGAGGAATTTTATCCCACTTTTATCCCACTCTTCTACTTCTGCAAACTCTAAAATGCTGCTTCAGTTCATTGAGGTTTGCAGGCATTGCAGTTCTTTTAAGGTTTGATTTTTTTTCTTTTTTCAGCCATTCTGTTGTAGATTTGCTGCTCTTTTTGGTATCATTGTCCTGTTGCATCAACCACTTTAGGTCAAGCTTTGACTATCAGACAGATGGCCTTACCATTTGACTCTAGAATACTACCCTCTACCACTGTGCTTAATAGTTGGTATGAAGTCTTTATACTGATATGCTTTTATTTCATCTCCACTTTGGTCTTATCTGTCCAAAAGACATTGTACCAGATGGCTTGTGGTTTGTTTGAATGCAACTTTGCAAAGCTCTAGCATTTTATTTCTCTTTTGCAATTTCCCCGAGCCCTGTAGATTGGTAAGTGCTGTGAATGTTTTCTACTTGTGAAGATTTTTTCTTATTATACAATGATTGTCCATCAGGCTAGAATGAAATGTTTGGAGCGGCAGAGTGAGGTGCAACGCACAGGTCCTGAACCTGGTGAGACGCAGGAGGAGCCCGGCCAGGAGGCACCCCACAGAGCCCAGTCCCTCCATGCACAGGACTCTTCCAATCCAAGCAGTGTAGTTCCACAACAGCGGATTAAGTGGCCCCCAGCCAGCAGCCAGAGCGAGTGGCAGAAGTTTGATGAGGATGTCTCCAACATCATACAAGCTGTGGCCAAAAGAGGTGCCGACAGCAGGCTTAAAACAATGACCACCATCATAGTCAGCTACGCCTCAGAAAGGTTCGGCCTGATCGAGAAGCGTAACAACAAGACCCCTTACACCATGAACCGCAGGGCCATGAAGATTCATCAACTACGCCAGGAGCTTAGGAGCCTTAAGAAGCAGTTCAAGAACGCTGATGCGGAGGAGAAGCAAGCTTTAGAGGAGCTGCATAACATCTTGCGGAAGAAGCTGATTACCCTCCGTAGAGCAGAATGGCACAGGAGGCGAGGAAGAGAGAGAGCCAGGAAACGTGCAGCTTTCATTGCTGATCCCTTTCGATTTTCCAAACAATTGCTTGGGGTCAAGCGAAGCGGGCAGTTGGAGTGCTCAGCAGAGGAGGTGAATAACTTCCTTCATGAGACCACGAGTGACCCATTGAGGGAACAAGACTTGGGACCAAACAAAGCTCTCATCAACCCTGCCCCACCATCAGTAGAGTTCAAGTTGACGGAGCCAAGTTTGAAGGAGGTGTGTGAGGTCATCAAAGCAGCCCGCTCAGCATCCTCCCCAGGTCCCAGTGGCGTACCCTACCTTGTCTATAAGCGCTGCCCAGAGCTGCTCCGCCACCTGTGGAAGATCTTAAAGGTGATATGGCGGAGAGGGAGAGTTGCTGATCAGTGGAGGTGCGCAGAGGGAGTCTGGATTCCCAAAGAGGAGGATTCGAAAAACATAAACCAGTTTCGGAGTATCTCGCTATTGAGCGTGGAGGGGAAGGTGTTTTTTAGCGTTGTCTCCCGGAGATTGACCGAGTTTCTCCTTAGAAACAATTACATTGATCCATCAGTTCAGAAGGGGGGAATCCCAGGAGTTCCTGGTTGCCTAGAGCACACTGGTGTAGTTACACACCTTATAAGAGAAGCACATGAGAACAGAGGCGACCTAGCTGTATTGTGGCTGGACCTAACTAATGCGTATGGGTCGATCCCACACAAACTGGTTGAGCATGCTTTGCACCTCCACCACGTCCCCAGCAAGATCAAGGACCTAATCCTGGACTATTACGCCAATTTCAGGCTTAGGGTCACTTCTAGGGCAGTTACTTCAGACTGGCACCGACTCCAAAAAGGTATAATAACAGGCTGTACCATCTCAGTTACGCTCTTTGCCCTGGCAATGAACATGGTGGTAAAGGCTGCGGAGGTGGAGTGCAGAGGGCCGTTAACAAGGTCAGGTGTTCGTCAGCCCCCTATCAGAGCCTATATGGATGACCTCACCATTACAACATCATCAGTTCCCGGGTGTAGGTGGATCTTGCAAGGTCTTGAGAGACTCATCTCATGGGCAAGGATGAGTTTTAAACCTTCCAAGTCAAGATCGATGGTACTGAAGAAGGGCAAGGTGACGGACAAGTTCCGGTTCTCAATTTCAGGAACCATTATTCCATCCATAACGGAACAACCAGTTAAGAGCTTGGGGAAACTCTTTGACTCCAGCCTGAAAGACTCTACTGCTATCCAGAAGGCAAATGAGGAGCTGGGAGCGTGGCTTATTAAGGTGGATAAGTCCGGCTTGCCTGGAAGATTTAAAGCCTGGATCTACCAGCATTCCATCCTGCCCCGAATCCTGTGGCCCTTGCTTGTCTATACAGTTCCAATAACTACTGTGGAATCCCTTGAAAGAAAGATCAGTGGCTTTCTTCGTAAGTGGCTGGGACTTCCCCGCAGTCTCACCAGCGCTGCCTTGTATGGGACAAGCAACAGCGTACAGTTACCCTTCAGTGGTCTCACAGAAGAGTTCAAGGTGGCTCGCACACGAGAAGCCCTACAGTACAGAGATTCTAAAGACTGCAAGGTGGCATCAGCAGGCATTGAGGTAAGGACAGGAAGAAAGTGGAAGGCTGAGAAGGCAGTTGAGGTGGCGGAGTCACGCCTAAGGCAGAAAACACTAATGGGGGTCTTAGCAACAGGGGGAGCAGGCTTGGGGTACATCCCAAAGGCCCAGGTCAGCAGGGCACAGGGAAAGGAGAGACACCAGCTACTCCAGGAAGAGGTCCGAGCAGGTGTGGAGGAGGAGCGAGTAAGCAGAGCTGTAGGCCTTAAGCGGCATGGACAAGGTGGGAGAGTACCTTGCAGCGCAAGGTCACCTGGGCAAACATCATGCAGGCAGACTTCCACCGGATCCGATTCCTAGTGCAGGCAGTATACGACACTCTGCCAAGCCCAGCAAACCTCCATTTGTGGGGAAAGAGCGAGACACCTGCCTGTCCCCTGTGCTCTGGAAGAGGGACCCTAGAACACCTCCTTAGCAGCTGCCCAAGGGCCCTGGCCGATGGTCGGTATCGTTGGCGGCACGACCAGGTGCTCAGAGTAGTTGCTGAAAAGATTGCCTCAGCAATCAGCATCAGCAAGCATCATCATGCTCCGAGGAAGGCAATCTCTTTTATTAAGGCTGGAGAGAAACCCCAGGGGCGCCCACATTTGACAACTGGCCTTCTCAACACAGCCTCTGATTGGCAGCTACAGGCTGACCTGGGTAAACAACTAAAGTTTCCTCAGAACATTGCAGAAACATCACTCCGGCCAGACTTGATAATTATTTCTGAGGCCTCAAAACAGCTGATCATGCTGGAACTCACAGTGCCCTGGGAAGAGCGGATTGAGGAGGCTAATGAAAGGAAACGAGGAAAGTACCAGGAACTAGTGCAAGAGTGCAGGGGAAGGGGCTGGAAGACTTTCTATGAGCCCATAGAAGTGGGTTGTAGGGGCTTTGCAGGACGATCACTCTGCAAAGTTCTAGGCCGGCTGGGCGTGGCTGGGGCAGCCAAGAAGAGGGCCATCCAGGCTGTGAGTGAAGCGGCAGAGAAAGCCACAAGGTGGCTGTGGATTAAGAGGGCTGATCCGTGGGTAGCTACTGGTACGCAAGTCGGGGCCTGATCACCCCCGGCTGGGTCGCCTGGGCGAGGGTGTATGATGTTGTGAGACCCGAAACACCTGATGACCCTAGGATACATCACTGAAGATGCGTACCAGTGCATCCAGGAGATGTGTCTTTATAGTAATTGACTACAAATTGTTTGGAAATTGGCAAGAGTTGCTTCTTTACGATCACTGCTGATGTCTTTCCCCCTGTGGCATTGTAATAACACATACCTGAATACTCCAAATCTACAAACTGCCAAAACCTCTTCTTTTGTGCTCACAGTTTTTCTTGTGCATTGATCGGCAGCACCTGGCTGCCTACCTACCTTCTTAATTGCTTTTGAAACAGTAAGGGTGTACTTTTTCACACACTGCTTTTGTGTTTTGGCTTGTTTTTTTGCTACATAAATAACGATAAGGTAAGGTGTGTCATGTTGCTGTTAATCCAAGGCTGTAATTAAACAATTTTAAGACCTGATTTAGAACAAATTATTAACAAAAAGTCCTGATACATAAAATCTTAAAGTTGAAGAATGGTTTACTTTCTTTTTACCTCTTTTTACTGTACATTATTAATATGTTCCATGTTATTCCTATACTATACTCTTTAATAGCATGTTTTCTCTGAACTATGCATAGTACGCATATTTTAAATCATATTTAAAAGTTCATGCTGTTGCTTCCTGCCTTGACTGCAGTGTGTTCTTGCCGTCCCAGGAGAGTCAGAGTATCTTTATATTGACCAGCCTTTCAGACAGCTCTCCAAGGAGACCCGGACCTATTACTACTCTCCTGAAGCAGAGCTGGCCCTGTGGTGCCACCTCAAGACCTGCTAAGATGTACAGTGCACGACTGCTCATGCATTTTCGAGCCGGTCTGAATTATTGAGAGAATGGATGAGTCAATTCAGACAGAGTTAACACTGGCTGGTTCACCAGTGTGTGTCTGAATTTTTTTTCTTTTTCTGTTTAATCTAGGCTATCAGAAAAATAAATGTGTGGAATCAAGCAGAATGGGAATTTTATTTTATCTCTTGCTTGTGAGATTGGTTAAATTTGCTTTGGCTTTCTGAGCGAGATTGGCTTTTGAACAGACAGTTCCTTCAATTTGGGTTTAGCTAAAGGAATTATAGGTTTATTTTAGGCCTTTATTTTCTTGTCTCTTTCCTTTGTTGCTATGGTAACCTTCCACATCCCCTAAATTGCCCCTCGTCTGACTGATGGGTGGTCCTTTTTCTTTTCTTCAACAAGGCCAGTGCACAGACAGAGGTCGTTGTTTTGTTGTCTATCTTTGCTTTTCTTTTTCTTTTCCTTTTAATGTGTTTGTGTAACCGAGAAGGCCAGATGACGGCAAATTGATCCGGGTGGTCACAGATGGACATGTGTGAGTCGAGCCTGAGTGGTTCAGGCCTCTGAGTGTCACGCTTCTCACGGCCCTCCTGAAGTGTAGTTTTCAAAACAATACACTTATACCCAAGAGTCTTCCCTGTTCTTGTTCGCTCAATGACTACTTATTATTAAAGTCTTATCCAGGGTTCGTGTCACAGAGCATAAACGCTCCTATCAGAAAACGCTCGGCGTCGAAGCCAATATCAAAAAGAGGAAGTGCTATCTTCTTCTCTGCCACATCCTCTCATGCGCTTATCTTCCTTTTCAACCCTGTGACATGTTATTTTCTTTCAAGCCAACAGTTTTCAAATTGAGTACAGCCAGACCTTTGCATTGATAGAAATAACAAGAGTCTATTCAGATTGAGTACAGCCCTCCACTTCTGATATATCGCTGTTTTGACACTTTGTGGAGTTGACATCAGCTAAGGAACTCAATTCTGCCGAGTCGCTCCCAGAGTGCTGAAGGTAAGCTTATTCAAAAAGACTTTTTGTTTATGACCTTGTTTGAAAGTTACTGTCAACCTCAGGAAAAGGAAGCCACACACAATCTAAACACCCAGAGAAAGAGAAGTTGCTCACCGAGGCGTTTCTGTTCCACAGATCCAGGAAACAACCGTTTGACAAGCTCCAGGTCACGTCTGTTTTGTCAGAGTGTGTTGCTTTATGTGTTTGCTGTGCTTTGTCTCAGGCCATATGATTCAAAATGTTCACAGAAACAAGACCAGCCCCTGTAACTCTGCAGGGACCTGAAGTTCTTGATCTAATGAGTTTGCCGTTGAGAAAAAAAAGAAAAGGGAAAAAAAGAAGTGAGGAAGTTAAGTGGCTTCCTGTTTTGGTATAACGTGTTTTTGGAACAGATCGATTCCAAACCCAATCAGTTTCCGTTTCTCTGTGTTTTTAGAAACGTGTAACACCTTCAGTCAGAGTAATATACCTGCATTAGAAGTTCTGTGTGGCTGAGCTGAGCACAAGGCTGTTTTTGTCTTTGTACTTTAAAAGCAACAATTCTGAGATACAAGATTTCCTCTCAAAGGTAAGCTGTCTGCCATCACAGCCGGCATTTTTCACTGCTGGTCAGTCCTCAAAACCAGCTGAAAACTGAGCAGTATGGCTCCGGACTTACTGAGGCACCACTGAGAGTATTTTCTGCCAAACATATTCATAGAGAAAGTGTTTCTTCATTCTTCTGTGCTTTACAACCCACTTTCCCCCCTGAGAAAGTTGGAACAAATTGTGTACAAATTGTGTATTGTGATGAAAGCAGAATTCAGTGATTTGCACATCCTTTAAACCTTGCCTTTGGGGTGCAAAGACAAATAGTAAAACTGCGAAGTGTTTAAAAAAAGAGATGCACATTTTGAATTTGAAGCCAGCAACATGCTTTGGAAGAGGTTATATTAGGGCTATGTTTCCTGCTGGGTGTCTTTTAATAACAGTCCAAGCATGTGGTAAGTCTTAAGACCAACTGATTGAAAGTAAAATGTTTTTCTGTTCTTGCTTGAAATAGAATTATTATCTTCCTCTTTGTATTTTACATCAAAGTAGGAAATTGAACGGTCCCAATATTTTCAATAGTTGACTATTCTGACTAGAGGAAGGTGATTTTACCATCTGGACTATTTTAATAAGGAGTCATGCTGTTGTGCAGAGTGTGGTTTGACTTTGTTTAGCCAAAATAAGCAGGGTCTTCTTGAAAAGGACATCTGGACAACAATGCAAACAATGAAACTCTGTACCTTTTAGCATTAATAAACCCTTCTCAAAGTTTGCAAGTTTGCTGTTTATATGAACGGTTCATGTTCCCTTTAATCCAGATGTTGTATTCATGTCTAAAAAAATGTACAGTTTTAATTAGTAGACCACAAGACATCACCTCTGTTCAAATGAGTCCAAACTCATTTATTTTGCATGGAAATCTTTTCAAAATTTGGTTTGTAGATGGAACAATGGAGCTTACACTGTTTTTGTAGATGTTCTTCTGGGCCCATGCAGAAAAATGTCTGGTTTGCCTCTTGTTTGCGCCCCCCCCCCCCCCCCCCCAACAAAATCAGCTGGTGTCAAGAAGTTCTACCTCACCAATACTTAACAAATATCTAAAAACAATAGTTTCTAATGTAAATCATCCTCTGAGCTGGAAGAAGAGAAGAGGGGTACACCGCTATTCGATCTTTAAAACTTTGAGAACCCTGCTTGATCTTGTATTGATATCATACACTGTGTATTAGAAATTCCTGTAGTTTGTTGTAATTTTATGTAAATGTGTTGACAGGTCAGAGGTGAAGATATCACTTTGCAGAGGAATGATGGAGGAGAACATCTTTAATTATCAGAAAGAAGAAGAGCCTGTGGAACTTGAGTCTTTTCAGGGTATGTTTGCATTTACTCAAAAGGTCAATCTTAGTCATCAGTGATTCATGTGGCACATGTAAAAGATCATCCCAGTGACCTCATATTGAAAATCGTGTCTGCCTCGTGCATTTCTATTAGACTTTCGCCAATATTATATAATGAGGATAATGAATATAGACGTGTCCAGTCTATCTGTAATCATTTAAACCTGCAGGACATGACCTTCGGATCATTTGGGGGCACTGATGTTGTGAACTTGAAAGGTGACAGTTGCTCATTTACACATTTAGCAGACATGGAGGAAATGAGTTTAGGTCCTGTATTCTCTTTCATGTGAAATCTGGTGTGCTCTGGTCTCTGCCACCTCCTGGGGTGAATATCTGGTTTTTAATTTGCTGAATCCTCCACTATGTTCCCCGGCTAGTATCAAAGTTTTTGTGTACCGAATGATGGGTTTATAAAACACCGACTTCATCGAGAAAGCAGTTCTGTTGGGAGCTGAAATTGGCCACAATTCAAAAGCATTGCATAAAGATGCAAGACGCTCCATACAGCAGAGTTGGAGTGGGCTTGTCTTTCTAAGTAAAGCAATAGATTTCGAATAATTCTTTGATCCATACTCCACATAAAATTATGATTCTCGCAGCTTAATTATATTGCCAAGTTAGAAGTTCTGCCGAGATAGATTAGACTAACCGAAACAGCTTTGCGGGCTCTGCTGATTTCTATGTTGCTCGGGAGGGCTGGATGTATGAAGGGAATGCATTTGAAAATGGCCAACCTCAAAGTATATGTGAATAAGCAGCAAACATAGTGGTACTGCCAAAACCTGTAAAACCTATCACTGAAATATTCAAAGCAGAAATTCTAAAGAGAGCTATCAGATGCACTTTGGGTGACGTAAGAGACTAGCGCAGTTTTGTTTTCATGTCCATTACAGGGGAGAAGAGGAAACTCATACAACCAACATCTTTAAAAGACCCCAAACTTGAAAAGCTGAAGGAGGTAAGAAATGAATCCCTGCCTTGCACATGTCGGATTCGCTTTCTTCTATTTCACATTTACTGTAACATCAAACGCCCGTCCTGGACAGCCGCAGATCTGAGATTACCTTTGTGTCTTTAGTGGGCTGCATACAGGAATAAGGTGTGAGGATGGGTGAAATTTTAATGAACATAATTATAAGAGAAGATGGGAGACAGATGTCACGGCGAGGAGCCAGCAGACTCTGCTGGATCAGAATTTTAAACATATTGTTGTAAAGAGGGCAGCGCTAATGTTTCACACAAATGGAAAAATTGAAATAATTCTGACGTCTTATATGTAAACTTGAGAGGAAAACAAGTGAAATATAAGCTTTCTTTTAGATGAGCACTTGTATCTTGCATTATTATTATTATTATCTGTTTCGGGATCCAAAAGCACAATCTTTAAAAACAGGGTCTCTTGCTGTTTTTTTTCTTCATCTGCAACACTGATAAAGGAAAAATGTATGCAAGAAGATGAAAGCGGATAATTTCTCTGACCGTGTGATGAATTATATCTCGGTAGGCACTGGTTGATTGGATCAATAAGACTTTGAAACCCGAGCACATCGTTGTTCAGAGTCTGGAGGAGGATGTGTATGATGGACTGGTACTTCATCACCTGCTGTGTGAGATAATGAATATTTGATATTTCATTTATCATACTTACTTGCGTTTGATAGTGATTTGACTGAGAGGATGAAAAACAAACAGATATTATGTTAAAAAGCTGGAGGTTGTTGTCAGTCAGACCCTATAATGATACTCGGTTGTTTCTTGATTTCTTCAGCCAGGTTGGCCGACGTGCATTTGAATGTGGAAGAGATAGTGCTGACCAGCACAGCTCAGATCCGCAAGCTGGAAATAATCATGGAGGAGCTGGGCAAGAGACTGGGCACGCAGGACAGCAGTCAGATCAAATGGAACGTCAAACGTGAGTCATGCTGCCGACTGGGCTTCGCAAACAAACAAGTCAACAAATGTTCTCTTCTGGCAACCCTCTCATTTCAACAGGATTTGGTGCTATCACAAGGGTACCATGTAAGCTTACACCAACTGCGCAGGATTTTGGTGGAGATAAAATTTCCTGACATTATAGGGTTTCATTTTAATCACACGTCAGTGCTGGTTGCTTGGTTATGCAGAGAAATAACTTATAGACTGCTGAACACTTTACCTAAAATGTTCTTTCTTGGGCTGACACAACATAACCTGGCAGGGCAGCTGTCAGATTCTTGACTACAATTATTTCACTTTCTTTCATTGCCTTCCTTTGCGTTTTGTTCAGGGTGAATCCAAATAGAAGACAGGGAAACGTATCAAAAAAGACTAATCTGTGCGAATGCTAATTAAAAGTTAACATGATTTGGTGATAATCATGTTTGCTGCTGTTCTGTAGTACAACCCCAATTCAAACAAAGTTAGTGTACAGTGTAAAATGTAAATAAAAATCAAATCCAATGATTTGATGAACTGAGAAAATGTTAAGAAAAAATAAGGTCATTTTGACTTTGATGGCAGCAGCTGAGCTAACAGTTTTCATAAAAGAGTAAATTGTCTCATGTTAAACATTCTGAATTTTGATTGATTGAATTGATTTAGTCTGAATAAAATCTCAGTTTATGGGATTTGCTTGTTGCTTTTATTAAAAAAACAAAAACCTAAAAATAGGGCTGTACATGCATCACCATTTAAATTCTTTTAATGTTAGGCAACAGGAGTAATAATAAGGATAATATATTACCAAGAAGGTCAATATAATATGGTAATATTGTCTAACAGGGTCATCATGGAGTTGTTCTTAATGGGAGTGCTCCGATCATTAGCTGTGGAGAAAGTTTTACTTACAGAGTGAAGACATAAATAGATAAAAATAAATGCTATTGTTTAGATTTGCTGAAAACTGGATTGATATTGAAAATAGCTGCTGGTGAGTACTAATGGTAAGTAGGTTATGGGGCCAAGTGTCAGTTTCTTATTTATCAAAGACACTCGTGCCCTGCTTGAGAGTTTGATCACATCGGCCGATTTTTCTTTTGTGTGTGTCTGGTCCTCTGCTGTTTACCTGTCAGTCATCCACAACAAGGACCTTCTGGCCACCCTTCATCTGCTTGTTGCCATGGTGAGATGTTTCCAGCCTGAATTGGATTTGCCCTCTGATGTGAAGATTGAAGTTGTAGTCGTAGAAGTAAGTTGTTCTTGTCAAACTTTGGCACTTTTTCTTTTGCTCCAGGATGGTTTCAGACACACTTTGTGTAATTGTTGCTCATTGTGGTGTGCTGTACACCCAGGTCAGCAAAAGTGGAATCAAATCAGATGTGCAAGTGGAAATCTTAACAGAGGGAAGGTGAGGTGCTTACTGCCTCGTGTGATCCTGTAAATGTGAAGAAAAACTCACCTCATATATATATATATAAATCCTTTTTGCCTTTTCAGCAGCGACACAGACTCCCTCAGCAATACTGAAAGTGAGTGAGAGTGGTCAGAGGTTGAGCTGATGTGACATCTTGAATGTCATCCAAAAAGCATTACAGCCTACTAACACATTTTTTTGGCTGTCTGGTCACCCAGGGGAAGATCCCATCGAGCAACTGCTGAAGCTTGAGGCTCACAAGGTCAACACAGTGAAAAAGGTATAACAAGGACACCAGAAAAAGTAAAGAAGTGCCGAGATTTTTTAAAGGTGTTGACTTTCTCATCTCTAGAGAGAGAGGAACTCCAGTGGTGTTAACACAAATGATAAATGTCACGCTGTGTGTTTGTTGCCTGATCTGAACCTTCAATACATGGCAGATGAACAGAGCTGGCTGGTGAAGGACGGGACTCTTAATCCAATGTGCTTGTAAGGCTTTTTGGCCTTCTTGCAAAAGATGATTTTCAAATACTGTTGAGCATGATCTTTTTCTTTCTTTCTTTCTTTAAAAAAAAAAAAATCAAATAATTTTCACAGACTGCATGTAAAAAAATGGAAGTAGCCACCATGACAACACTCATGGGTTAGTGAAATCCTGTTTTGAAGACTCAATTTTAGGATTTTGGAGCCAGAAGTTCCAATATTTGACTAAGATAACTAAATGCCTGAACACAAGAGTTGTGAGAACACTTGAAATACAGGACAACAAAGTCTGAAATGAGCTATAGGCTGACACAAAGCAGCTCACAGAGAGAAAGAGACAAAAAAATCTCATATTTTAAAAGGGCAGTCGTTTTTTGCTGGCTGACTAATACTTTCCTTGATTTCGAGTGAGCTACACGAGGTGCAGAATGAACAAGTTTAGATGTCCTACTTTAAGAGTCTGATATATTAACCATTCCAACTAATGCTTTGGGTTTTGATGAAGATACCCTAAATTGTCAAGTTGCATTTCAAACTGCACAGTTTTATAATTTCTCTGTTGTAGGCCCTGGTACACTTTGTCAACCAGCATATATCATCTCTGGGTCTGCAGGTGATAGATATGGACAAACAGGTATACACCAACAGCTGGAAACCTTCTACTGCTTACAGGCTTTCTTTTGATAAAAATAGACTCAGTGATTACTTCCCTTATCACTTTCAATGTTCCAATGCTCTGTGGGTTTGCTGTCCAGTTTGCTGATGGTGTGATTCTGCTGCTGCTGATCGGACAGTTGGAGGGTTTTTTCATCCCGCTCTTTGACTTCAACCTGACCCCTGTCAGTGACTCTGAGATGGTAAAGTATAGATTCACATATATGGATTCATGCCACATTCAAAGCTTTATTTTCTCAAAATATAACTCAAAATTTTGTTCAAACGTATTTTATTTTTGGTGCAGTGTACGCATTCACACAAATTTCTTTATTCAGTTCACAAGTGTTAGGAATGAAGTACACTTTTTCATCTGATCATCTATCAATCTAATTCCCGGCCGATCACTTGAATACAGTACTAAAACATGACCCAGAGCAGTGCCCATTAAAAGATATGATATGATCAAATGAATATTATACAGTCCCCATAATAAAAGTTGTTGTTGTTGTTAAAAACATAAATGTCAGGTTATTTGGTGATTCTGAATTAGCTGTAGTTGGTGTGAATGATTGTCTGTTTCTCTGTGCTGGTCCTGTGATGGACCACTAACATTTCCAGGGTTGTATAATACTCCAGGGCATACTGTGTGTTTGCCAGATGTTAGCTGGGACAGGCTCCAGCCCTCCCATGCCCCTAGTTGGGAAAGCATTTAAGAAAATAGATGTATGATTTTAAAAGTAATTAGTACCTATAGCTATTACTATGCGATAAAAGCACCAGAGTACAAAAGGCTTGTAGTATATTATCATAGTGGAATAAAATATACAAGTATTATAAAATGGAAATCTTCAAATTTAAAGTTAAAGCACTTCATAATTGTAAGTTCAGCACTAAAGTACAGTTTATTCAATAAATATCTCTACTGTTGTTACAGAGTCAACTTTTTTACCAAAAGTGGGGTAGAATATAGCTTTTGTTGTATGTGATATAGTCTTACAATAAGTGTGGTTCATTGCAGAATTATCTCATTTGAAATTTTTTTGTTGTTTTTTCAAAAAATTCTAGCTTCATAATGTCACCTTGGCCTTGGACCTCTTGAAGGATACAGGCTTTCAGCTCTCCAATGTTGACCCACAAGGTGAGACAAATCCACTTTGTTCACACATAACACACTCAGAACTTGTTCATGACTGTTTTACTGAGATTGAAATGCCAGGCACAGATGATGAAGAAGAAAAAAGGCCTGCAGATAAAATGATCGTTACCATGAAAAAATGAAATCCTACAGCGCTCCAAGACACCAATGTCAAACTAATTCAGTGATGATGCCCTTTATCAGGAGAATTTATCTGGATGACGGAAAAAATGCTAAAATGTGTTTGTATGTCATGCAAGGAAGGGGATTGCTGAATTAATGTGCTCTACACCGTGGAGTGAGAGTTTGAGAGTGTTTTGGAGAGGGAGATGGAATAGCGTGCTGAATATGAATGAGCGCCGCTCGTGCCATGATGAGTATCACTATAGATGATTAGACACAGAGATTGATCCTTACTGTTACTGTTACTAGGCTATATCAATGTGTGGGTGTTTATCTGAATGAATTTGTGTTATCTGTCTTACTGAAGACTGCTGCTAATATTTCACATGGAAAAGAGACAGTTGAAGTGGTTTGGGTATCCGAAGGGCCAACTAATCAAGGTGGTTCAGGCATATCCTATCAGGAGAAGGCCTCAGAGCGAAGCTAGGGCAAACCGAAGACATTACATCTCTTAGGTAGCATGGGAACACCTTGGTGTCCCCCCATCTGGATGAGTTGGAGGAGAAGGTTGGGGGAGACGGGAGCTCTGGGCTTCTCTGCTTAAACTGCAACCCAGACCCAGATAAGCAGCAGAAAATGGATGGATTAATGGCAGCTTTAGTGAATTTTACAGTGTGTAATCAACTGTATTCAATATTTACAAACATAATTTTTGTCAATATTAGATGAAGAACCAGATCAAGGTTTTGTATGTTTAGGTTAGTTTTTTATTATAACAAAATATCATGTTTGTGTGTTTGGGGGCTGTTTTTAATGGTGTAGGCTTGCTGTTGTAAGCCCCATCCACATAAAAAGAATTTGCCAAACGCCAATTGCACTTACAGCCAATCACTTTTTGCTTGTGACGTTGTTGTAGGTAGCCCTCATGGATGTTATGTTATTTAGCATGCAAGATGCCGACTTTCTTTGACATATACTCATGATCTCTAATGGCCACATGTACACATGAAAAGGTTCAAATTCTAGGAAGTCATAAAGCTACAGCATTCGTTTTTGTTTATTTTCAAGTTTAAAGCATACATCTGTGGTGGGTTCATGCGGTATGACTACATCGTATGCCACCAGCAACGCTCATGTGTGTGTTTGGGTAATTTCCTTCGGTCACATAGACTACATCATTCCATAAGGCGGAGAGTGAAATCAAGCAGGTGACCGGGTGAGTTACTGACTCCTCTAAGTGTGGGACTCAATCAGTGGCAAGCAGATTCACTCCACTTCCCTGCAGATGCGCTATTGACAGGAGGAACTTCCCTCTAAACTTGAATCTTCCTCTCTTTAGATCGCTAAAGCTGTCCCACCATATTGCCTCCCAGCCACAGAGCCTGTAATTGTAAAATAAATCCTCGACACGATAACTGTTAATGTAAGGACTAGCACAATTAATCTGTGCCAGGAGCGAGTGGGTAATTTAATTCATTTTTAGTGTCTTTTTAATTAACGGCATAATTGCAGCCACTGAATGAGGAATCCCAGCTCTCAGGGCCTAAAATGAGAGCATGCTGCGTGAATTAATTAGGTTAGCCAATGGTGAAGTCGATCTTTCTGTCACATTCATTCAGTCAGAGCATCTCACAACAGAGAGCAATTTTGTAGGGATCTTATCTCACCAAGGACATATTGATTAAGTTTCCATCTAATGTTTTTTTTGTCCTCCTGATCTATGACCTCTTAGGATGGATTGTGAGAGTAGCTATTAGCTAATGCTGGTAAAAAGTGTCCGCATATTCTTACCGCCTCAGTGGCTTAAGGATGCTGCATGTGGATTATGTCTCCTCTGAATATTGTGATAGATATTGTCTCTCTGGACACCACTGCAACCTTGAAAGTCCTCTACGCTCTTTTCAACAAGCACAAAGGGAAATGAGAGAGGACATCGTGTGAAGAGGAGCGGCGCAGCGGGAAATACAGAAACGACCAAGTAGTGCGTTTAGCCAATTACTAAAAGGTGATTCTGCAGTTTTGAGAAGTTTGGCCGACGCTGTTTCCAGGCTGAATTAAAGGATTAAAGTTATGTTCTGTAAAGTGAAGTGAAATGATGGTTGGAGGATCTTTAGTTTGTGTATTATGATGTAGACTATGTGGCTTAAATATGTGGATCGCGACAGCCGAAAGAGGGTTTGAATAAAAATCATTCAGAATTATGCTTGAATGACTCAAAGTCGAAAGCTCCACAATCATTATAATTTTACTTGTTGCAAGTTAAATAACTTGTTGAAGCAGGATTACAGCCTTACAAATGTATTTTTAATGTCACTGTGTCTTTAAGAAAAATATGTATGTGAACATTTTTATCTCCATAAAGCTTAAAGAGCGCTACCAAAAACTGGAGGATTAGAGCTTCAGATGCGAGTACTAATACAGCAAATTGCTTAAGCAAATGAAAATGAGAAATATTACGATGTTGATGTTTATGCCTAAGCTGATGCAAGTCATTTGATGCAAACAAAATGTCAGTGACTGTCTTTTTAAAATAAGATCCAAAATTGTAACGGTACCAATAAAAGTCAAACAAGCCATCGACAGTCAAACAGGCTTTTAATAAACCTCAGGTTCTCTTTTCCTGTGCCAACGTGTAAAAAATACGTATAAAAGTGTGCCAACTCAATATGTCTTGACTGCACTATTGATTTCTTTACAACTTGTTTCATCATCTGTGTGTGTTTTTTGGTTGTTTTTAACTCTCATGTTTTAGAAAATATAAGCTATAAACATATTGTTGGTTACAATGTATTTATAGCCTTCACTGTTATATATTGCGTGCTGTAGCTGAAGCTGTAAGACCCAGTTTATGATAATGTATAATAATTACCATTTCAACAAAGGAAGCTAAACCTCACACTTCTGTGATTGCGTATGAGCACAGCACATTTAAATATAGCACCGTTAAATCTGTCACCTGTTTACATCATACTGACAGTACAAGGATCAATAAATATTCATTGACAGCATAAATCTACTGCATAGAAGTTTTGTTTTGGCTCACTGGTCACATTTGGTGTACTCTTGCCTAGCCCTTGTTTACCTCTTCTCTTCTTTTTTCAGTACATTTCCGCTTCAGACTAACAGTGTTGGAAAATGAGACTTTTCATTCTTTGTACACCACACCCCTGGCTTTGGCTGTCATTTCTCAATAAACAATGTGGATTTCTCTCTGCTTCTTTATGTGCTGCTCCTGACAGTCTGTGACCTCTTCCCCCCCCCCCCCCCCATCCTTTTATCCACTGAATTGTTCACAATTCAATGTCGTGCAAATGTGAAGAGGGTGCAGCATGCAGTGACAGATAAAAGACGTGGTTATTACAAAAACGCATTTTTGTAAATTATGCGTCGAATTAGAGCGAGCTGGAACTGCGAAAATGCACTCAATGATCTCCTATTTACAAAGAAGTATCATTTTTAATTTCAGTTAAATCAAATATATTCAAACCATTGGTGTTTTTCTCATAGAGAAGTTTGTATCTAACTGGTTCTATGTTTAAATAACACCTGCCGTTTCGTTACGAGTTGTGGTTTTAGTTTGTCTAACGTGTCTGTAGTATACATAGTAGTATACGTGTCTTTGTTTGTGTTTTGAGGTTAAAGTATGAAATAGCTGTGACACTGAGCAGTAACAACAATCACGTTCACACAGCTCATTCTCTCTGATGTACTTGCAGATCTCGTTGTTGACATTTGGGATGCCAGTTTGTTTTCAACATAGTGATGGAAAATACTCCTAATTCACGTTTTATTTCCACTGACATTTCGAAAAGCTCGCATAAAATTTGCTTGGCAGTCACACGCAAATATACGAGCTGCTGTATAGCTACAGGCACCGGAGGCAGTGATAGAAAGAGACACTGAGGAGTGAGTCGGTGTTGTTCATCATTTATAGTGGACAGTTTATGTATTGTATATCTATGAATCCAAATTGCTTATCTTTTATAAATCAGTACAAACAGCCTCCTAATTCTGAGTCACTGTAAATTGAATTTGTTTGTTAAAAAACAGACTGCGTATTCATTTACGAGAGGAATAAACTTAGGGTTCATTCAATTTGTATTGTTTTTTCTAAGTTTGTTCATTTTAATGATTCCCAAGGCAAATTTATACAAACTGGGAAAGCTTTGCAAATATCTAAGTCCTGACTTGTCCACTATTGTCGACTCACATATCGTAGATATCTGCATCCTGCTGTGAAGTGGCATTCAATATGACTTACAGCAAAGATAAAAGAAACTCTTCGTCCTTGATGCTTCATTACTGTCTGCTTGGCAATTTTAACCTGCAACACTTTCACATCATCCTCTGGGTGTAATTTTTAACAAATTAGTATCTGGACTTTTATTAAAATATATGTTCAAGTTCACTAAATGTTGGAATCTAAATAAATGGAGGAATCTGAAGCTCAGGGATTTTTTAATCAAGCGTAGTTATAGTAAGTTGGAGCATTGCATCAGTAAAAACTACAAAACCAACACGTCTGTTATTGTTTTGATAAATGGCTCCAACCTTGAATCGAATTTCCTGACTGAAAGGTGGTGAATGGACTGTTTTTGCTTATGTAAATGTTCCCAATATGAGGCTTTAAATGATGTACAATGAACCATGGAAATATACACAAACTAAGAGCTTATTGCTTAGTGATTTAATCAGTATAAAGTATAGAGTGTATCCTAAGTAGCAATATAACAGATATGGCTCAGATATCATTGTCAGCATGCTCTCCTTATGTGAAGATAGACCCCCTGGTTTATTCTGATATTATAAGTATATATAATATGAACTATAAACACTATTTTTAAGTATTCCATTTAGTGTCTTATATGAGGTTTTAGTTGCATAAATGCAACACAGTATTAGGTAAGAAGGTAACAATAAAGTACTTACAGTTCCTAGAATATTACATGCACTGTACTATTATCAGTAGGAATTTTAGTTGGATGCATCCAACTTGTCATCCTGCCATCCACATATGTTGGCTTGCTGATAGGATTGGGGTTGGTGGGCTTCCCCTGTTAGCAAAATAACGAATCAGCTCCTGGATATATGGGGAAGAACATTAACATCACAATTAGGATGCTGTCCTAAACTGTGGCAGTTTCCTGCTGTGTCAAGCTTAAAACCTTACAGCTCTCATGGCTGCAAATGGGGTGGCGGTGGTGGGTGGGGGGATTAATCATTTGATTTCATTGTATTGCACTATAAAGAACAGCGCCCACTGGCATAACATTGTTATTTCAGTACATTGCTGCACTGCATAAATGATTGACAAGTTTCTCATTATTTGAAGGTGCGTACCCATTCTGAGTAGCACAAATTAAATAGATGCATCCTGGTATTGATGAGTATCATTTTATTTTTAGTTTTCAGTAACCCGTCTCCCCCAAAAATGTTTGTTACATTCATGTACTGCTTCAGAGTAGTTAGCATTTTCTAACTGTGAATCATAGTGTTACATACAGTATTTACTTTAGCATTTTCCTCCTCCCTGAATCATTTCTTCTCTCTTTCTTAGATAAGCAGCGTGACATAATATATATTATGTTATAATATATATCATGAGACACTCTCTTTCTCATGGACTGAGTAGTTTTCCAGTCCCCGGCTTCTTTGTGAGGATTTATTTATTTATTTTCCTTTTTGGTCTGTTTTTTTCACTCCTTTGTTTGTTGGTTTAATTTTCTTGCCTCATTAGTTCAGGGAAGTTCTGATTCCTACGGGATATTGCCTGACTGGCCCAGACTTTCTTTCTTTCTTTCTTTCTTTTTGTTTCTTTTTTGTCAGATTTCCAGCTTTTTATATTTATTTAATTTTCTGTGTCAATGAAACAACTCTTGCTGGTAAACTGAAACTGTGATGCTGTGTCCTCTTTCTGCGATGCCGTCACCGATTCAAGTGGATCTTTTGTTTTTCTTGGTTGTGAACAGAACACGAAAATAGTGAAAATAAGTTTTGTCTGAACTATAGTATTGTTTCCAGGTACTGACACGGTAAGTAGTAGAGTAAGTAGAGTAGTTATTACAAAACTACTCAGTTCTCTTTTACTCTAAACGGTTCTAACTTTTCTTGTTCCCCATTCTTTTTTTACCCGTAGGAACTGGCGAGCCTTTAATTCTTACATGAGTCATACAACAGCTGCATATTAAACAGGTCTGCAGTGCATTGCATTACCTTTCAGTCCACAGTGGCAGATGCTTTTAGAAGAAACATTGCCATCTAATGAGATTTGCATGCATGTAAGTAACTAATTAATACAGCAGTTCTTTTACAAAGAACACCCAATCAGCTTGAAGAGAGAGGGCTTGCTTCAGACAGAGGCTAAACTGAACAGCCGAACAAAAGTATAAGATTATTTTAAAGTTTGAATCATGCAAAAATACTCATGTAGAGTCCGAGAATACAAGTATGGATTTGGAAATACTAGGTCTGTTTTAAAAAGTCCCTTTTTGAGCTTGTTTGCCCTTTTTGGTTTCTTTACCAGGCTATTGTGATGATTGTTGTGACACAAACAACCTGAGTGAAAGTCGGAGAGGATTAATATGTTTTAGCCACTGTATGCATATCGGCGAAAGGCCACAGCTTAGTCTGACACCAGTTTCTAATCCATCCGAACAAACAAGGATAAATTCTAGGATAAACGTCAAGGGGATTAAACCTGTTCTGATCCAACAACAGGGCCTTTTTCTTCCATTAGGACAGCGCATCAATGGCATTGCCTCCATAAAAAGAAAGGTTCTGGGAAATAGAAATACGTAATTTATACCCCCTGAGTTAGGTAAGGGGTAAGAATATTGTAGAAATCATTTAATGCTGTTTTTTAAACTGCTGAGACATATTACTGCCTGGAGTCACCACAGCGGAAGATTTCTAATAAACTGATCGTGAAGAAAACAAATGCCATCTCCATGCCTAGAAACCCTGGAGACGAATAGTTGTCGCGGTCCATCCAAAATGTTGACAGGAAACATGAGTAATATCTGCCTCCCTTGTCACATTGAACAGATGCATCTCTCCCTGCATGAATAGGGGAACAGAGCCAACAAAGCAGAATCAGTTTTTTCAGAAAAAAAAATATGACGGTTGTTATTGTCCTGTTGTTACATATATTTATGTATGTTTATGTTGGCTAAGGAAGAGGCGACAGCTTTCTGGAGAGGTGTGTATGGCTCAAAAATAAAGACATTTGACACTCCCAAGCTTGCAACCTTGTTAATGTGGCCATATGGTATTTCTTTAACAGGCTAAAACACATGATGATAGACATAAACAGTCAAACAATGCCTGAGCATTTTCTTCTTAACACAAGGAGTTTGTTATGAACTCAAAATATATATTCTGATATTCTGAGAGTCAGAGTGTCATATGTTATATAAAAGGAAAGGAGACAACTTGTCAGAGCTGACAATAAGAAAAAAGGTATGTCAGCATCGCATATTTTAATACTGTTTAGAGTAGAGTGTGTATGCATATACAGTATTTATATATCTTTGTGTATGTATACAAAAGTACAACAAAGGTGACAAAAATAAACTAGCAAACTCAGAACACCAAAAAACCCCCCCAAAAATGCAGAGATACAAGCAAAGAAACACGGAGTGAATACACAAGGGGGTGTGTGATAATAAAGAACAACTAAACTTTAGGGCAGGCCATCACTGTGATATCAATTATATAATAATAAAGGGAAAAGTACAAGATAAACCTCTGCTCATCCATCCATCCCTCCATCCTTTTCCTATTTCAGTGGCTGGAGCCCATCCCACCGATGGGTTAGAGGCCTGTACACCATGAACAGGTCCCACAGCGCTAACACACATAGAGAGAAAAACACACTCACATGCACACGTATGGACCATTTATAATCACAGATTACCCTGCATGCCTTTAGGCCTCAAATTATGACAATGGGTTAAAAGAGACCTTTTCATAATGTTGGCCAAAAAGGCTTTTTAGAAATGTGTCCCCACCAGGGCATAAATAGCATTGTTGGCTACTGACACCTGTGTGCTAAGAGCATCAATCTTAACAAAGAGAGAAAGATACCTTTTTTTATGTTAATTTAACCTCTTTATAGTGCTGAAAATATTTAATTTAATACTGATATTTTACAGTACAAACAAACTTTTACCCAGGCAGGGTAGTCAATGCAATAATAGTTATAATAAAAAAATCTGTTGTCCTATTTCTCGCAGCAGGTTAGACAAAAACAGGCTTTTCATTTGTGGCAGACGACTGTCAGAAATAAAAGCCAGGTCGCATTTAAAGGTTTTGTTAAACTGAAAGATGATAGCAAGACTGTTATCAAAGATCTACTTTACAACTGAACTCAAGCAGCCAAACTGTCCGACGTGAATCAAGGTTGAGTGTCAGCGAGAGGCGAGCAGAGGAACAAAAGGACCCTTTAGCTGTCAGCCTTTGTTTCCAGAGTAATTTCAAGTGATGTAGAGCTGGAGCAGCTTAAATTGGAGAGAGGTCTAAGGCCAGCTCTTATGTTGTTTTGGTTGAACTGCTGAGAGCCCAACTTCACACTAAGTCACAGGACTCTTCTGAGTGCCAGTTAAAACGTCTTCTACGTCCCGCGATTTCAGTTTCTCCACACATACACAGTCTTCAACGCTGTTATAAGATAACAAGCACTACATGTGTGCCACTACAGTCAAGAATCTTTTAAGGAGGAATACATTTTAAAAACAATCATTGTAGAGCTGGAGGCAGCTGAAGAGGTGTGCGTGAAAATTACAGGAGGAAATTACTGTTCGGTAGTTTCAATAAAAACAAGATCCCCTGTGGTTTTCTAAGTGCATGTCTTTTTAAAATGAGTAATGCAATCATCCACTTACTAAAAAAAAAAGGTGTTAGTTTATGATCAGGTTTTATGCATTTTATAACATGTTTTTTAAAAGTTATTGCAAAAGCAAAGTGTTGTCCCTGTTTCTCATCTTCAAATATTTCATAAAATTCAGGTCATTTCATACACGATCCTCACAGCGGGCTGCTCTATTAAAATCGGTGGCAACTTGAATTTCCCCCCAAAAAAGCAGATCACATTATTTTCTCCCAAGAGTGATCTTCTTGTTTTGCTGAAAGTAAATTGGACTGAATATCTACACTTCCTATTTGGTGCCTGTGACTGTATAATGAAAACTGATTTAAATAAAGTTTTGTTTACCCTCATTTTTTATGCTCCAAAACCACTGATTCTCTTGGGGGTAAACTTGTCCTCTGAATCTGACCTGTCCTCATTATTTATAGTGAGCCGGGGCTTTAGCAGCTAATACCAAACACGGATATCTTTTCAAGTGGGAGGTCACTGAGGGACAGAGAGACACGCAAGACATCACAGAAAATCTACAGGGAAAAGAACTAGTACTGAAAATCAAATCCCCACAACTTTTCATTTCTTCTTTTTTCATATCAAATAATTTGCATAATTAAAGCAAACTTTACCAAGAGTAATGCAGAATTTCTAGACTATATAGCAAGTATGCTTATTTTGAACCTGTAAGATAAAATGTGACTTCTTTACAGGTTTGTCCTCATCTCAACCATCAGTCGCTAGTCAGCAGGCTCTGTATGCTATAGTGCAGAAGTCTGGGTGAGATTAAGACTCAGCTACCTTCAAGCAAGAGTATCGAGCATCTGTTGCAACTCAATAGTAGGAGAGCTGTACTGGAAACAGTCATCGATCCGCACAATGTACTGATGCAACACGCAAGCTGCTGCAGTATCATCTGCCGTGATATTTTTTAGAAGTATAAGTCACAGTTTAAGTTGTTTCTGAAGACAATTTTACTTCCTACAGACACTTAATAATGAAAATCAGCATTTATTATCAAATAAACGTTCAAATTAATTATTTTAAAAAGATATGTGAAATAACCTCAACACAATGAGGCACTCCACTATATTTCAAATCCATTATTATGGATTTTTTCTTTTCCTCCAGGTATCTGTCACATTATGTCTTTCCTGCAGTTTTCATTCTATTGTGTTATAATTGGCTGTTTTGGTGCAGAGAGCCATACAAAACTACCTCTTAGAGCCTTCGTTTAGTGTTATTTATTTCATGTTCTGTTTTTTTTTTTTTTACACAACTCTTTTAGTGTCATCTAGAAAGGACGACCAAAAAAGAACAGACTATTGTGAGGTGGAAAGATTTCTAGATGTTTAGAAAATCCAAAATGCATTGGAAATTAATGTTTAGGTATTCATGATATAGCTTAGAGTTAATCAAATAAAATTCCCTGCAAATCCATTCACTTAGTGGGTACCAGATTGGGCCGCTGCCATCTGACTTCACAACTGACTAAAATGAAACTCCTGTTAAGTGTCCTCTGTTAGGTTGAGATATTGTGACTGTGGAGGCCATTTACAGTGAAATCACTGTCATGCTCAAGAAAGCAGTTTGAGATCATCACCTTTGTGACTTTTAAAGCTGGGTACACTCTGGTCATAAAGGGATGGACATGGTCAGCAACAAAACCTGGGTACATTATGGCGTTTAAATGATGGTCAGTTGGTAATAAGAAGAAAATGTGTGCCAAGAAAATATCCCCACACCATTAGACCATCACCAGCCTGAACTCCTGACACAAAGAAACAATGGAAACATGATTTTATGCTGTCCATACCGACTTCAAATGTCACAGGACAAATCGGGACGCATCAGACAAGACACCATTTTTCCAATTTTGGTGAGCCTGTGCAAACTGCAACCCATTTCCTGTTCTTGTCTGATGGGAGTGGACTCGGCACGGTCTTCTTCTGCTGTAGCCCATCTGCTTCAAGGTTTGAGACGCTGTGTTTTCCGAGCACTTCTGCATACTTTGCATTGTTTTGAGTAGTTATTTTTGTTACTGTGGTACTGATTTTTCCCTGTTATCTCAAAGCAGTCTGGACATTCTCCTCTGAACTCCGGCATCGGCAAGGTATTTTTGTCCGTGGTACTGCCCCTCATTAGATAATTTACATTTCCTGACCATTCTCCTCAGCAGATCAGCATTTTCTAAATGCCCAGACCATCTCATTTATCACCAACAACAATAACCTATTAAACCCCCTCTCTGCCCTATTCTGTTCACCATGGCTACACTGAGTTTCAAAGCTGCAGTTGGCTGATTACACATTTATGTTAATAACCTCAAAGCTGCTCGCCAATACTTATTCCTTCGAATGTCATTGTCCTTTTTTATTATGTTATTTCTTTTAAATAGCTGTTTTTGTTGCTTTATTCACAAAGGCAAAATGTGACTTGTGTGCGTAGATAAACTATGTGTTGGCACTGTTTAGTTTCTGTGCTTGGGATTATCAATAAACTAGGAGACTTTTTATTTTTCTGTCAGATCTATTTGATGTATTTTTGGTGCCTAGTGACTTTCTCTTTTTTGTGTTTTTTTTTCTTTATTACTGCTCCACCATCTGTGGTACCATATGATATTAATTGTAAATCAAGTTCTTGAAGTGAAGGCTGACTGTGACAGTATGTGTTTTTTAATGGTTGATGTTTGGCTGTTGCACTTTAATTCATGCTGTTAATTTTTATAGTGCTCAAATTCCAGCGCTTGGATTTGAGTATTGGATCCTCTGCACACTTGCTTTTGTTTTCAGGGCTCACTGGCAGTGAATTATTGCAGTAGGTTTTGTTGTTGCTTTTGTGATGTATGAATGGCTGGATACAGGTTATTTGCACAATTGTATGAGTGTAAAATTGGATTCACGGAGATCTGGGTAAGGTTTTTGTCACAGATTGTCACATTTTTATTTCATATTTCCTTTATAGCAACATATCAGTACATCTTTACAGCGGAGCATCAATTTCACAGTATCATCGCTCTTACTATCAATGTGTACTGCTATTGACATCATCAAGTGTCTTACATTGCTGCTGCAGATCTTGTTGGTACTGGTGTTTAGGTTTAGCCATGTCAGTTTTGGGTGGATTCACTTAATTACTGTCACTTCTGATTTCATAGCTATGTTAACATTGCTGTATGCCTTCCAAGAGTGGTGAGGTAATCCAAATAGATGTGTATTTGTAAACATAATGAACATGTTCTGTGCAGGGTCACTGGGTGAGATCTCATTTAGTGACATCATTTAAAACATAGCAAAATAACATAAAAAACCACCGGTTGTCAAAATAATAATAAAAAAAAACCCTTTAAAATCAAATAAAAATCTGAACTTGACTGCTACTAATGCAGAAGACTGAGTTCGTGCTAGTCAAAAGGGATTAGCCTCATTACTCCATAGTTACAATTTAGTCTCAATTTAGTCTAGGATATCTCGATTAAATGGCTCTCTCTCTATACGTCATGGCTATCGGTCAGCATCTATCTCTGAGGAAACATTATACACTAGATTCACCAAAAATCTGGAAAAAATGAGCTTTTAGAGATGGATGGATGTACACCAGTGCATGTCTGTGACATTTCATTTTCCAGCTAGGGGTTGGCTTGTCCTTTGCAGACCTTCAAATCACAGCGGTAGCATTTCAAAGATGTAACATTTAGCCTGCACTGGGTCTCTTATTTTGAAATGTGACCAGATTCTGTATGCCTGTGCGCGCTGCCTTACTTCTAAACATAACATAGTTTTTCTGCTCAGTAAACCAGGTGAACATTCCCAAGCATCACTTCTACAAAAAGCACGATCATTTCAACGTCACATTCTGTGAAAAAAAGAAGTTAATATCACCTCATAACAATATGAATAGTTTTATTTGTATCTTATTTGACTAAACAATGATATTCAATAAAGGGAGAAAATGTAATTGGTTTTCATTTATTGCTTTAATTTAAAACAATTACAGAATCGTACTATACACAAATAAATCCAACTCATACTTCATTCTGTTGCTGTAAGGTCCTCTGTTACAGTAGTTTGGTGCCGTTTCTAGTATAACATGAGTGCTCATGAAAGCTAGGATACCATTAATAGTCACATTAATATCTGCTACAGATGGATCCTAATATGGGGCAGCATTACAGAAGATCCGGTGTGAGCAGATAGGGCATTGGAGAGTGCAGATCTAATGGAGTTTTAATAGATAAATGTTGGCAGGATGTATCTCGGGCTCCTCAATAACAGCAGGATGTGGAAATCCAGACAATGGCTTTTAA